>NC_064812.1:65804918-65964059 GCF_023721935.1 Panthera uncia
TCTTCTTCAATTTCCTTCATAAGCTTTCTATAGTTTTCAGCATACAGATCTTTTACATCTTTGGTTAGATTTATTCCTAGGTATTTTATGCTTCTTGGTGCAATTATGAATGGGATCAGTTTCTTTATTTGTCTTTCTGTTGCTTCATTATTAGTGTATGAGAATGCAACTGATTTCTGTACATTGATTTTGTATCCTGCGACTTTGCTGAATTCATGTATCAGTTCTAGCAGACTTTTGGTGGAGTCTATCGGATTTTCCATGTATAATGTCATGTCATCTGCAAAAAGTGAAAGCTTAACTTCATCTTGCCAATTTTGATGCCTTTGATTTCCTTTTGTTGTCTGATTGCTGATGCTAGAACTTCCAACAGTATGTTAAACAACAGCGGTGAGAGTGGACATCCCTGTCGTGTTCCTGATCTCAGGGAAAAAGCTCTCAGTTTTTCCCCATTTGAGGATGATGTTAGCTGTGGGCTTTTCATAAATGGCTTTTATGATCTTTAAGTATGTTCCTTCTATCCCGACTTTCTCGAGGGTTTTTATTAAGAAAGGTTGCTGAATTTTGTCAAAGGCCTTTTCTGCATCGATTGACAGGATCATATGGTTCTTATCTTTTCTTTTATTAATGTGGTGTATCACATTGATTGATTTGCGAATATTGAACCAGCCCTGCATCCCAGGAATGAATCCCACTTGATCATGGTGAATAATTCTTTTTATATGCTGTTGAATTCGATTTGCTAGTATCTTACTGAGAATTTTTGCATCCATATTCATCAGGGATATTGGCCTGTAGTTCTCTTTTTTTACTGGGTCTCTGTCTGGTTTAGGAATCAAAGTAATACTGGCTTCATAGAATGAGTCTGGAAGTTTTCCTTCCCTTTCTATTTTTTGGAATAGCTTGAGAAGGATAGGTATTATCTCTGCTTTAAACGTCTGGTAGAACTCCCCTGGGAAGCCATCTGGTCCTGGACTCTTATTTGTTGGGAGATTTTTGATAACCGATTCAATTTCTTCGCTGGTTATGGGTCTGTTCAAGCTTTCTATTTCCTCCTGATTGAGTTTTGGAAGCGTGTGGATGTTTAGGAATTTGTCCATTTCTTCCAGGTTGTCCATTTTGTTGGCATATAATTTTTCATAGTATTCCCTGATAATTGCTTGTATCTCTGAGGGATTGGTTGTAATAATTCCACTTTCATTCATGATTTTATCTATTTGAGTCATCTCCCTTTTCTTTTTGAGAAGCCTGGCTAAAGGTTTATCAATTTTGTTTATTTTTTCAAAAAACCAACTCTTGGTTTCGTTGATCTGCTCTACAGTTTTTTTTAGATTCTATATTGTTTATTTCAGCTCTGATCTTTATGATTTCTCTTCTTCTGCTGGATTTAGGCTGTCTTTGCTGTTCTGCTTCTGTTTCCTGTAGGTGTGCTGTTAGATTTTGTATTTGGGATTTTTCTTGTTTCTTGAGATAGGCCTGGATTGCAATGTATTTTCCTCTCAGGACTGCCTTCGCTGCATCCCACAGGGTTTGGATTGTTGTATTTTCATTTTCATTTGTTTGCATATATTTTTTAATTTCTTCTCTAATTGCCTGGTTGACCCATTCATTCTTTAGTAGGGTGTTCTTTAACCTCCATGTTTTTGGAGGTTTCCAGACTTTTTCCTGTGGTTGATTTCAAGCTTCATCACATTGTGGTCTGAAAGTATGCATGGTATGATTTAAATTCTTGTATACTTATGAAGGGCTGTTTTGTGACCCAGTATGTGATCTATCTTGGAGAATGTTCCATGTGCACTCGAGAAGAAAGTATATTCTGTTGCTTTGGGATGCAGAGTTCTAAATATATCTGTCAAGTCCATCTGATCCAATGTATCATTCAGGGCCCTTGTTTCTTTATTGACCGTGTGTCTAGATGATCTATCCGTTTCTGTAAGTGGAGTGTTAAAGTCCCCTGCAATTACCACATTCTTATCAATAAGGTTGCTTATATTTGTGAGTAATTGTTTTATATATTTGGGGGCTCCTGTATTCGGCGTATAGACATTTATAATTGTTAGCTCTTCCTGATGGATAGACCCTGTAATTATTATATAATGCCCTTCTTCATCTCTTGTTACAGCCTTTAATTTAAAGTCTAGTTTGTCTGATATAAGTATAGCTACTCCAGCTTTCTTTTGACTTCCAGTGGCATGATAAATAGTTCTCCATCCCCTCACTCTCAATCTGAAGGTGTCCTCAGGTCTAAAATGAGTCTCTTGTAGACAGCAAATAGATGGGTCTTGTTTTTTTATCCATTCTGATACCCTATGTCTTTTGGTTGGCGCATTTAGTCCGTTTACATTCAGTGTTATTATTAAAAGATATGGGCTTAGAGTCATTGTGATGTATGTAGGTTTCATGCTTGTGGCAATGTCTCTGGTGCTTTGTCTCACAGGATCCCCTTTAGGATCTCTTGTAGGGCTGGTTTAGTGGTAACGAACTCCTTCAGTTTTTGTTGGGAAGACCTCTATCTCTCCTTCTATTCTAAATGACAGACTTGCTGGATAAAGGATTCTCGGCTGCATATTTTTTTTTGTTCATCACATTGAAGATCTCCTGCCATTCCTTTCTGGCCTGCCAAGTTTCAGTAGAGAGATCAGTCACGAGTCTTATAGGTCCCCCTTTGTATGTTAGAGCACGTTTATCTGTAGCTGCTTTGAGAATTTTCTCTTTATCCTTGTATTTTGCCAGTTTCACTATGATATGTCGTGCAGAAGATCGATTCAAGTTACGTCTGAAGGGAGTTCTCTGTGCCTCTTGGATTTCAATGCCTTTTTCCTTCCCCAGATCCAGGAAGTTCTCAGCTATTATTTCTTCAAGTACACCTTCAGCACCTTTCCCTCTCTCTTCCTCCTCTGGAATACCAATTATGCGTATGTTATTTCTCTTTAGTGTGTCACTTATGTCTCTAATTTTCCCCTCATACTCCTGGATTTTTTTATTTCTCTTTTTCTCAGCTTCTCCTTTTTCCATAATTTTATCTTCTAGTTCACCTATTCTCTCCTCTGCCTCTTCAATCCGAGCCGTAGTTGTTTCCATTTTATTTTGCAGTTCATTGATAGCATTTTTTAGCTCCTCCTGGCTGTTCCTTAATCCCTTGATCTCTGTAGCAAGAGATTCTCTGCTGTCCTTTATACTGTTTTCAAGCCCAGCGATTAATTTTATGACTATTATTCTAAATTCACTTTCTGTTATTGTTTAAATCATTTTTGATCAGTTCGTTAGCTGTTGTTATTTCCTGGACGTTTTTCAGAGGAGAATTCTTACGTTTCGTCATTTTGGATAGTCCCTGGAGTGGTGTGGGACTGTGGGGCACTTCCCCTGTGCTGTCTTGAATAACTGCGTTCGTGGGCTGGGCTACAGTCAGACCTGATGTCTGCCCCCAGCCCACCACTGGGGCCACAGTCAGACTGGTGTGTGCCTTCTCTTCCCCTCTCCTAGGGGCGGGATTCACTGTGGGGTGGCGTGGCCCGTCTGGGCTACTTGCACACTGCCAGGCTTGTGGTGCTGGGAATCTGGCAATTAGCTGGGGTGGATCGGCAAGGTGCACTGTGGCGGGAGGGTCAGGCTCAGCTTGCTTTTCCTTTGGAGATCCGCTTCGGGAGGGGCCCTGCGGCACTGGGAGGGAGTCAGACTCGCCGGAGGGATGGATCTGCAGCACAGCTTTGGGTGTTTGCGCAGTGCAAGCAAGTTCCCTGGCAGGAACTGGTTCCCTTTGGGATTTTGGCTGAGGGATGGGCGAGGGAGATGGCGCTGGTGAGCGCCTTTGTTCCCCGCCAAGATGAGGTCTCTCATCAGGGTCTTAACAACTCTCCCTCCCGTTGTCCTCTAGCCCTCCCGTTCTCTGAGCAGAGCTGTTAGCTTATAACCTTCCAGATGTCAAGTCCCACTTGCTGTTGGAACACACTCTGTCCGGCCCCTCCGCTTTTGCAAGCCAGACTCGGGGGCTCTGCTGGGCCGGCGTACCGCCCCTCCGCCCCAGCTCCCTCCCGCCAGTCCGTGGAGCATGCACTGCCTCTCCGCCCTTCCTACCCTCTTCCGTGGGCCTCTTGTCTGCGCTTGCCTCCGGAGACTCCGTTCTGCTAGTCTTCTGGTGGTTTTCTGGGTTATTTAGGCATGTGTAGGTGGAATCTTAGGGATCAGCAGGACGCGCAGTGAGCCCAGTGTCCTCCTACGCCGCCATCTTCCCAGGATCCTCATGTAATATAGTTTAAATTTTTTTTTTAACTTTTATTTATTTTTGAGACAGAGAGAGACAGAGCATGAACGGGGGAGGGGCGGAGAGAGAAGGAGACACAGAATCAGAAGCAGGCATCCAGGCTCTGAGCCATCAGTCCAGAGCCTGAGGCGGGGCTTGAACTCACAGACCGCGAGATCATGACCTGGGCTGAAGTCGGCCGCTTAACCGACTGAGCCACCCACGCGCCCAATATAGTTTAAAATCAACAAGTGAAATACTTCCAACTTTGTTCTCCTTTCTCAAAATTGCTTGGAATATTCAGGGTCTTTTGTGTATCCATATGAAATTTAGAATTTTTTTCTCTGTATCTATGAAAAGTGCCATTGGAATTTTGATAGTGCATTGAATCTATAGATAGTTTTGGGTAGTATGGACATTTTAACAGTATTAGTTCTGATCCACAGACATTGGATATGTTTCCATTTATTTGTGTCTTCTTCAGCTTCTTTCATCAGTAAGTTAAAGTTTTCAGTGTAACAGATCTTTTACCTTCTTGGTTAAATGTATTCCTAAGTATTTTATTGTTTTTGATGCTGTTGTAAATGGGATTATTTCTTTTTCTTTCAGATATTTTCATGTTGTTACATAGAAATGCAATTGATTTTTATGTTAATTTTGTATCCTGCAATGATACTGAATTTGTGTATTAGTTTTAACAATTTTTTGGTGGATCTTTGAGTTTTCTATATATAACATCATGAATTCTGCCAACAGAGACAGTTTTAGTTCTTTCTTTCCAATTTGGATGCATTTTATTTCATTTTCTTGCCTAATTGCTTCATTTAGGACTGCTGTGAAGGCTTAATGGTACTTAACAGATAGTTAATAAATGACCACAATTATTATTAATGAGATGATACACAATATAAAGCTAGCCATTATTAGTATCACAACAAGTGGTGGGAAGCAAAGGCTCTAAGGATGGGGAATCCCTATTATCGAGAACATTAAAGAATCTGCAGATGGAAGTGGCAGGATTCTTCCTGAATGAGTATGCTTCCACCTTTGTTGCATTGGTCCTTTCAACCTGATCACATCCTTTGCCATCACCATAGGGGATCTTAGACATCAAAAGGATGTGTATAAGAAAAATTGGAATTATGCTGCCACAAACCCACCAGAGCACATTGGGAACAAAAGAGTGCTTTTAAACAAATGTTCATGGGGGCACCTGGGTGGCTCAGTCGGTTGAGTGTCTGACTTCAACTCAGGTCACCATCTCATGGTTCATGAGTTCGAGCCCCGCGTCAGGCTCTGGGCTGATGGCTCAGAGCCTGGAGCCTGCTTCCGATTCTGTGTCTCCCTCTCTCTCTGCCCCTCCCCCATTCATGCTCTGTCTCTCTCTATCTCAAAAATAAATAAACATTAAAAAAAAATTAAAAAAAAAATAAACAAATGTTCATGAACTAGACTCACTTGGGTGAGAAGCCCTGCACAGAGGCAACAGCCCTGTTTCACAGTCCATTTAGTTGGAGATGAGAGAGTCAACACAGGCACAATCTTAGGCATGGCAGTTGTTGAAGGACAGCTGTGACCTATGCTTCCAAATGAATCTTCCACTAGTATTACTGTAACCGAGGTGGAAGATAGTGGTTTTTAATTTCAAAACTTGCTTTGAGAAAGCCAAGTGCAACATACAGAAGCAAAGGAGCTGGCACCAAGCACTGCTCTTGGCTGCTCTAGCCACAGCAGTGACTGAGGCCAGCTCCAGGTAGGCTTTGGCGTACAGGGGGTGTGGATGTGAAGAAGCAATGACTTCTCCATATGCTGGAGGGGAAGTGAGCTGCACATTGTAGTCCTGAGCCTACAGTTGCTGTTCTACCTGAAGGATCTTCACCTAGAAGAATGGGTCCACAAGGCTCAAAGAAAGGTCAGTAAGAAAAACAACCAGAAAAATAAATCTTTGTTTTTGGCAACCATTCATGAATACAGCTTGAAAGATGGTGTTCAAGGCAAAGGTTTGGAGATCCTGAAGTTTCACCCCATGGGTTCCTGTCTTTGCTGAAGTTTCCAGCTGTCAGAACCATGCTGGTATGAGACAAATGGACTGAATTTTCCAGCTCACCTAGTTGCCCTTGAGGCTGAAGTCTGGACAGAGGTCACTCAATCCTGCTGACCATGTGTTCCCTTGCACTCCTGTGGTGAAGGAAGGTAATGGGGCCAGCGGCACAGCTTGCAAAATCCATCACCATCTGTGTTCATTCGTCAACAAACATTTGATGCCCATGATGTACCCAGCAATGGGCTGAGGAGGACCTGGAACTACAGAGGGGAGGCTATTGGTTCCTTTTCTCAGAGTCGTGGTAGGGTGGAGGACACAGACAAGTAGACTTTACAGTATGATATGACAGGGACTAGAGAAGCATAGGGGAAGGGGCACCGAGCCCGGCTCATCCAGGAAATGACGCCTAAGCTGTGGCTTTAAGGACTGTTATGAGTTGAATAGCGTCCCTTCTGCAGAAGATATGTGGGAGTCCTAACCCCCAGTACCTTAGAATGTGACCTTATTTGGAGTTAGGGTCTTTATGAGGTAATCAAGTTAAATTGAGGTCATTAGCATGTGCCCTAATCCAGTATGTATCCTGATAAAAGGGGGAAGATTTAGACACAAAGACACATACACATACACACAGGGGTAATGCCACAGGAAGATCGAATTATGCTGCCACAAGCCAAGGAGCTATCAGAAGCTAGGAAAGAGTCCTGGAACTTTTCCTTCCCCTAGCACCTCCAGAGAGAATGCAGCCCTGCTGACACCTTGATTTCAGACTTCTGGCCTCCAGAACCCTGAGATAATAAATTTCTGTCCTAAGCCAACCAATTTGCAATATGTTATTGTGGCAATAACTAGGAAACTAATACCTGGACTTGGGGTTATCCAGGTGGAGAAAAAGGGGGAGGGAGGCCCCAGCCCAGGCAAGGAGACAGGGACATGATATATTGCTTGTTGGTACAACTGGGGCATAGGAACAGGGTAAGGCCATGGTAGGAGCGGAGGTGTAAGAAGACTGAAGGGGCCCTTCCCTGCCTTCTCCACCTGGATAATCTCTGATTCCTTGAATTAGTTTCCCACTTCCTACTATAAAAAGGCTGGAGAAGAGGGTGTATTGCTTAAATCATGAAGATCTTGGCCTATGCCATACTAAGGAGTGGGGTTAGTTCCAAAAGTGATGGGGAGCTATGAAGGAACTCTGTCACAGCCAGCGTGGCAGCATTGCAGAGATGTATTGTGGCCTGTGGGGCTTAAGGAGGGAGGTTGCTGTGGCAACCTTGGCAGGGAGTGATGAAATCCAGAATCAAGGCAGTGGGTAAGAGAAAAGGGACCAGGAGGAGGTGCTGCTGGGGAGATGGTGACTGGCTGTATGTGGCACAGAATGGAGGGGTCAGGGAATACCAAGCATGGTGGATGCTGGTGAAGGGAAGGGATGCTGAAATAGGGAAGACAGAAGAGGAGCACTTGCCTGCTGGGGAAGATTGGTGCTGTTCTAGGCCTTGCTAAGTTTGAGGAGCCAGTGAAACATCTCAGTAGAGAAATCTGGGGGCGCCTGAATGGCTCAGTCGGTTAAGTGTCTGACTCTTGATTTCAGCTCAGGTCATGATCTCACAGTTGGTGAGTTCCAGCCCTGTGTCGGGCTCCTCACTGATAGTGCAGAGCCTACTTGGGATTCTCTCTTTCTCTGTCTCTCTGCCCCTCTCCTGCTTGCTCGCTCGCTCTCTCTTTCTCTCTCAAAATAAATAAATAAACCTAAAAAAAATTTGTGCAGAGCGCTGGATAAATGTGAGGACCTTAGGGGACCCTGTCCAGACTCTTGCCTGGTGTAGTCATCTGTGAAAAGTGTAGAGAAGAAGACAAGGCTGAGTGTGGCCTAGAGGATTCTCCCCACCCTTTGCTGTGGTCAGAGGGGCTGTGTTGCAACCTGAGGGGGCCCCACTCTGGGATCCCTGGTTCACAGCAGACAGACCTCATCTGGCCGCTAAGTCTTGCTGACCCAGGGCTGGGCTAAGAGGTGGATGTGTTTGGTCATAGGGCGGTCTTTGGGGAACGCATCTTAGAGATCTGAGCTAGTCTGGCAGTCTGAGCCTAACACCTCCTAATCCAGATACCTCATTCTTCTGATCTTACTGATCTATACTATCCTTCATCACTATAATTTTGAGATATGGGCTAATGTCAGTGGACAGAATCCTGAGCTGTAAATCTGGAGACCCCCTGGTGTAGGGTTTGACTTTTACCAGGTGGATTGTGCAGGCAGCTTCATTTTGCTTAGTCTCCCTATGCCTCAGTTTCCTTACCTCAGTCACAGCTATAGTCATCCAATCAGATTGTGGTGAGACAATATAGGAAAATACTTTGACCTCTCTGAAGGAAAACTACCTCACAACTGTACATTTTTAATCTTATCAGTGGTATTAGGTATATCTTGCCTGCTGGAAGGACCACTGTATTGTTTTGGGCTCTCTGCTGGGAGGTCAATGCTTGGTATTTGATACCTTACATTTTCTCAAACTGGCCCTCTTTTAAGACTTACTTTCAGATTACCTTAAGACACGTTTTCCATTGGTATTTTTCTGTCACCTTTTCAAGTGACTCTTGCAGCACTTGATATGCTTCTTTTGAAGAACTCACTTTCTCCCAGCCTGAGCTGAGGGCCTGGCCTCCCCCAGCAGCTGCTGGCTACATTCAGGAAGGTTATAGTCATTTTCCTGCCTCATAACTAGGTGAATTATATTATACTCAGCTCAAGACCTGTAAGCCAACCATTCACAGTAAGATGGCAGAACTAGATTCCTCAGTAGAAGATACTCAGAAGGTTTAAGGGAAAGGCTTTATTACTGTTAATATCAGCTAACATCTAACCAGATGACCACAGGGCACAAGGTTCCATACAGCACAGAGAATGGCACAGCTTTGTCATTATCCAGAAATTCTGGGCCATTGACCAAATAAAGGAGAAAATCCTCATATGGATTCCAATAATCAATAAATCCTTAATATTGGATACTGTGATTCCCCATCCTGGCTGTACATCAACTCCCCAGCCTGGACGTACAGAATCTGGGAGGCTGAGATCCAGAAAATCAATATTTTTAAGAAGTCCTCCAGGGTGATTCAAGTGCATGTTTAAGTTTGAGCTCTGCTGTAGTACTCTCCAAGGCACCTTGATGGACTGTGCCATCAGGGACTTCAAGCAACTTGATTGCCCTCACCCTCACCTTCCGCTGTGCTCACTCTTATTTACTTAGTCAACACGTATTTATTTTATTGAGGGCTGGCTCAGGTCGGATGCTGTGCCTCATGCTCAGTGCTCCAGATAATACTCCAATGAGTAGAAAGGACATATATTCCAGGCTCCCAGGAATCCAAAAATCTTCTGTTACCTCACTGAGGCTTGGCTAGATGAGAGAAGGCCTGGAGTTTTACAGATGGGAGGCAGAGTCTTTGTGGCTTGAAGCATGAGGAACTGTACAAATAGGGGAAGATCCAGGCAACTCCTCTATTCTGCCTTTGTTGCTTTTGCCTTTCTGCCACAAATATTAACAGAGACAACACTTTATGATGTGAGGTTCTGGGTCGAAATGTCATCCACAGGCACTGTGGTGCCAGGCCAGTCCCTTCTGTGACATGGGGCCTCCTAGTGTAGGGAGGATAGCATGAAGGTGTGATTGTGTGGTATGAAATCAAGACTGGGACACAGTAAGAGCTTGATGAGGTAATGGGACAAGGTCCCCCTCTCGTGGAGCTCACATTCTGGCAGGAAGAAGCAACATAAACAAGAAAACAATGAGGAAAAAATAAGTTCAGATGGTAATGCTTCCATGAAAAAAATAAAACCAGGTGGTGAGATTAACAATGTGTCTTTGGGGTTTGGGGTGTTAAGGGTGACACTACTGAGGAGGTACTGGCCTAGTTGAGATCTAATAGCCAGCCTTGCAAAGAACTCAGGGGACATCTCAGGCTAAGAAAGAGCAGGGTGAGCTCAGCCCTTTAGGTCATGAGGGGGCTCTGGTAGCTGAAGCACCATGATGAGGGGAGAGGGTTGGGAGGTCACTCAGACAGGCAAGGGCCATACCCTTGTAAGGTCTGGTAAACAGGAGATTTTATTTCAAGTGAAATGGTAAGTGATATATTTTTTTAAGCCACCTAGGCACCCTGGTTTATTCACTTATTTATTTATTTTTTATATAATTTATTGTCAAATTGGTTTCCTTACAACACCCAGTGCTCATTCCAACAGTGCCCTCAATGCCCATTACCCACTTTCCCCTCTCCCCCATCCCCCACCAACCCTCAGTTTGTTCTCAGTATTTAAGAGTCTCTCATGGTTTGCCTCCTTCCCTCTCTCTAACTTTTTTTTCTCTTCTTCCCCTCCCCCCTGGTCTTCTGTTAAGTTTCTCAGGATCCACATAGGAGTGAAAACAAATGGTATCTGTCTTTCTCTGCCTGAACTTATTTCACTTAGCATAATACCCTCCAGTTTCATCCATGTTGCTGCAAATGGCCAGATTTCATTCTTTCTCATTGCCAAGTAGTATTCCATTGTATATATGAACCACACCTTCTTTATCCATTTGTCAGCTGATGGACATTTAGGCTCCTTCCATAATTTGGCTATTGTTGAAAGTGCTGCTGTAAACATTGGGGTGCAAGTGCCCCTCTGCATCAGCACTCTTGTATCCTTGGGTAAATTCCTAGCAGTGCTACTGCTGGGTCATAGGGTAGATCTATTTTTAATTTTTTGAGGAACCTCCACACTGTTTTCCAGAACAGCTGCACCAGTTTACCTTCCCACTAACAGTTTAAGAGGGTCCCCGTTTCTCCACATCCTCTCCAGCATCTGTTGTTTCCTGAGTTGTTCATTTTAGCCACTCTGACCAGTGTGAGGTGGTATCTCAGTGTGGTTTTGATTTATACTTCCCTGATGAGGAGTGATGTTGAGCATCTTTTCATGTGTCTGTTGGCCATCTGGTTGTCTTCTTTAGAGCAGTGTCTATTCATGTCTTCTGCCCATTTCTTCACTGGATTATTTGTTTTTCGGGTGTGGAGTTTGGTGAGTTCTTTATAGATTTTGGATACTAACCCTTTACCCAATATGTCATTTGCAACTATCTTTTCCCATTCTGTTAGTTGCCTTTTAGTTTTGTTGATTGTTTCCTTTGCCATGCAGAAGCTTTTTATCTTGATGAGGTCCCAATAGTTCATTTTTGCTTTTGTTTCCCTTGCCTTTGGAGATGTGTCAAGTAAGAAATTGCTGCAGCTGAAGTCAGAGAGGTTTTTCCTGCTTTCTCCTTTAGGGTTTTGATTCTATTCTATTCCATTGGTCTATGTGTCTGTTTTTGTGCCAATACCATACTGTCTTGATGATTACAGCTTTGTAGTAGAGGCTAAAGTCTGGGATTGTGAAACTTCCTGCTTTGGTTTTCTCCTTCAGTATTACTTTGGCTATTCGGGGTCTCTTGTGGTTCCATACAAATTTTAGGATTGCTTGTTCTAGCTTCGAGAAGAATGCTGGTGCAGTTTTGATTGGGATTGCATTGAATATGTAGATTGCTTTGGGTAGTATTGACATTTTAATAATATTTATTCTTCCAATCCATGAGCACGGAATGTTTTTCCATTTCTTTGTATCTTCTTCAATTTCCTTCATAAGCTTTCTATAGTTTTCAGCATACAGCTCTTTTGCATTTTTGGTTAGGTTTATTCCTAGGTATTTTATGATCCTTGCTGAGATTGTGAATGGGATCGGTTTCTTTATATGTCTTTCTGTTGCTTCATTATTGGTGTATGAAAATGCAACTGATTCTGTATATTAATTTTGTATCCTGCGACTTTGCTGAATTCATGTATCCGTTCTAGCAGACTTCTGGTGGAGTCTGTCGGGTTTTCCATGTGTAGTATCATGTCACCTGCAAAAAGTGAAAGCTTGATTTCATCTTTGCCAATTTTGATGCCTTTGACTTCCTTTTGTTGTCTGATTGCTGATGCTAGCACTTTCAACACCATGTGAAATAACAGCGGTGAGAGTGGACATCCGTGTCGTGTTCCTGACCTCAGGGGAAAAGCTCTCAGTTTTTCCCTACTGAGGATGCTATCTATTAGCTGTGGGCTTTTCATAAATGGCTTTTAGGATGTTTAAGTATGTTCCTTCTGTCCTGACTTTCTCGAGGGTTTTTATTAAGAAAGGATGCTGAATTTTGTCAAATGCTTTTTCTGCATCGATTGACAGGATCATATGGTTCTTATCTTTTCTTTTATTAACGTGATGTATCACATTGATTGATTTGCGAACACTGAATTGGCCCTGCAGCCCAGGAATGAATCCCACTTGATTATGGTGAATAATTCTTTTTACATGCTGTTGACTTTGATTTGCTAGTAGCTTGTTGAGAATTTTTGCATCCATATTCATCAGGGATATTGGCCTGTAGTTCTCCTTTTTTGCTGGGTCTCTGTCTGGTTTGGGAATCAAGGTAATGCTGGCTTCATAGAATGAGTCTGGAAGTTTTCCTTCCCTTTTTATTTCTTGGAACAGTTTGAGAGGGATAGGTATGAACTCTGCTTTAAATGTCTGGTAGAATTCCCCTGGGAAGCCGTCTGTCTTATTTGTTGGGACTCTTATTTGTTGGGAGGTTTTTGATAAGTGATTCCATTTCTCTACTAGTTATGGGTCTGTTCAAATTTTCTATTTCTTCTTGTTTGAGTTTTGGTAGTGTGTAGGTGTCTAGGAATTTGTCTATTTCTTCCATGTTGTCCAGTTTGTTGGCATATAATTTTTCATAGTATTCCCTGATAACTGCTTGTATTTCCAAGGGATTGGTTGTAATAATTCCATTTTCACTTGTGATTTTTATCTGTTTGGGTCCTCTCCCTTTTCTCTTTGAGAAGCCTGGCTAGAGGTTTATCAATTTTGTTTATTTTTTCAAAAAACCAGCTCTTGGTTTCATTGATCGGCTCTACTGTTTTTTTAGATTCTATATTGTTTATTTGAGCTCTGATCTTTATTATTTCTCTTCTTTTGCTGGTTTGGGCTGTCTTTACTGTTCTGCTTCTAGTTCCTTTAGGTGTGCTATTAGATTTTGTATTTGGGATTTTTCTTGTGTCTTGAGATAGGCCTGGATTGCAATGTATTTTCCTCTCAGGACTGCCTTTGCTGCATCCCACAGGGTTTGGATTGTTGTATTTTCATTTTCATTTGTTTGCATATATTTTTTAATTTCTTCTCTAATTGCCTGGTTGACCCATTCATTCTTTAATAGGATATTCTTTAACCTCCATGCTTTTGGAGGTTTTTCAGACTTTTTCCTATAGTTGATTTCAAGTATTGTAGCATTGTGATCTGAAAGTGTGCATGGTATGATCTGAATTCTTTTATACTTATGAAGGGCTGTTTTGTGACCCAGTAAGTGATCTATCTTGGTGAATGTTCCATGTGCATTCAAGAAGAAAGTATATTCTGTTGTTTTAGGATGAAAAGTTCTAACTGTATCTGTCAAGTCCATCTGATCCAATGTATCATTCAGGGCCCTTGTTTCTTTATTGACTGTGTGTCTAGATGATCTATCCGTTTCTGTAAGTGGAGTGTTAAAGTCCCCTGCAATTACCACATTCTTATCAATAAGGTTGCTTATATTTGTGAGTAATTGTTTTATATATTTGGGGGCTCCTGTATTCGGCGCATAGACATTTATAATTGTTAGCTCTTCCTGATGGATAGACCCTGTAATTATTATACAATGCCCTTCTTCATCTCTTGTTACAGCCTTTAATTTAAAGTCTAGTTTGTCTGATATAAGTATAGCTACTCCAGCTTTCTTTTGACTTCCAGTAGCATGATAGATAGTTCTCCATACCCTCACTTTGAATCCGAAGGTGTCCTCAGGTCCAAAAGGAGTCTCTTGTAGACAGCAAATAGATGGGTCTTGTTTCTTTATCCATTCTGATACCCTTTGTCTTTTGGTTGGAGCATTTAGCCCCTTTACATTCAGTGTTATTATTGAAAGATATGGGTTTAGTGTCATTGTGATGTCTGTAGGTTTCATGCTTGTAGTGATGTCTCTGGTTCTTTGTGGTCCTTGCAACATTTCAGTCACAGAGTCCCCCTTAGGATCTCTTGTAGGGCTGGTTTAGTGGTGATGAAATCCTTCAGTTTTTGTTTGTTTGGGAAAGCCTTTATCTCTCCTTCTATTCTGAATGACAGACTTCCTGGGTAAAGGATTCTTGGCTGCATATTTTTTCCATTCATCACCTTGAAGATTTCCTGCCATTCCTTTCTGGCCTGCCAAGTTTCAGTAGATAGGTCTGCTACTACCCTTATGTGTCTACCTTTGTATGTTAAGGCCCGTTTATCCCTAGCTGCTTTCAGAATTCTCTCTTTATCCTTGTATTTTTTTCCAGTTTCTCTATCATATGTCATACAGAAGATCAATTCAAGTTACATCTGAAGGGAGTTCTCTGTGCCTCTTGGATTTCAATGCCTGTTTCCTTCCCCAGATCGGGAAAGTTCTCAGCTATGATTTGTCCAAGTACCCTTCAGCCCCTTTCTCTCTCTTCTTCTGGAATTCCTGTGATACGGATATTATTCCATTTGATTGCATCACTTAGTTCTCTAATTTTCCCCTCATACTCCTAGATTTCTTTATCTCTCTTTTTCTCAGCTTCCTCCTTTTCCTAAATTTTATCTTCTAATTCAGGCATTCTCCCCTCTGCCTCTTCAATCTATGCTGTGGCTGCCTCCATTTTATTTTGCACCTCATTTATAGCATTTTTTAGCTCCTCATTACTATTTCTTGGTCCCTCAATCTCTGTAGCGATAGATTCTCTGCTGTCCTCTATGCTTTTTTCAAGCCCAGCAATTAATTTTATGACTATTATTCTAAATTATTGTTCAGTTATATTGCTTAAATCGGTTTTGATCAATTCGTTAGCTGTTGCCACTTCGTGGAGTTTCTTTTGAGGAGAATTCTTCCATTTCATCATTTTGGCTAGTTCTCTGTCCCTTATGCATTTTAAAAACTTGTTGTGTGCTCTGCACCTGGGAGCACTGCTCTATTAAAGGACGGTCAAACACCATCCAGGGCCTGGCCCTTCAGGAGGTGTTTTTTCAGAGATTGTTACTTGCTCTCTGTTGTTGTGACTTTGGTTTTTTTATTACCCTACTCATAGTGATATTTTGGACCCTCCAACAGGTGTGCTTTGATTTGTTCCTTGGAGTAGCCCTGTAAAGGAAAACAGACAAACAGGACATAAAAACTCGCAAACACACAAATAAGTAAACAAAAACAAAAAACTGAAGACTAAAAACAAAAAACCCCAAACACCGACTACAAGTAAAGAGGAGGGTGGAGGTGGTGCTGATGGAAGAGCACATACAGGGAAGTGGGGGTGGGGGTGGGGGTGAGAAAAAGTAAACATTGATTAGGCCGAAAGACTGAAAGGCTTAATCCAGAGAGAGGGAAAGGATAATAAGAAAGGGGGCAGGGAAAACAGAAGGAAGATAAAGTTACCCAGACAGAGAAACTATATGGCTTGATTATTCTAGAGAGAGAGAAAGCAGGGTAAAGAAGGAGGTGTAGAACACTAGCAAGACAATGGATTAAATATGTCTGTTTAGACAGACCAATAACCAGAGTAACCAGCCTAGGGATGGGAAGAGATAAGGAGGAGAAGTGGGGGCGGGGGGAGAATATATCTATACATCCAGAATTGATCTAGAGTCCGTCCAGGCCATGCTGCAGAGTTTGTCGGGAGTAGCTGTCTGCAGGGTCTGTGCCTCTCTGGTGGATACGCATTTACCCAGTGTGAAGGGGCATGGTGTGCTGTAATCTGGACCCACCTCAGCTATGAGCCCTGGGAGTGGTCCCTGAGGCCTCGCCTTTGTTGGGGGGGGGGCGGGGAATGGTGACCCCCCAGTCTCTTCTCCATGGAGCCGACCCGGTGGACTCCGTTTGAGTCATCCTCCCTGTGCCAGGGGCGCAGACAGGGCAGTCCTTCTCGCTCCACCAACTGCCCTGAACCTAGGCTTGGCTAGGATTCAAAGTCCCGCTCCGTGTGCTCTGGCACTGGGGAAGCGCCTCTCAGTGTGGCCGATGTGTGGTCCCGGCTGGCTTTGTGCCACCGCACTTCAGGGAGGACCGCCTTCTCCTACTGAGGAGTGAGAGCTGCCACCCTTGCCGTGAGCCCCTGGGGTTGGTGGTTGTCTTTTCCCACAGCACTCCAGGGAGACGGCTGCCTTTTCCTACTGCAGACTGTGCCCTTGGCCCAGCCACTGAGGATGCAGGCAGGCTTTGTACTATCATGCAGCCCTCCAGGGAAGGAACTGCTTTTGCCAACTGTGGTCTGAGCCCCTGACCTACACCCAGGCCCCTGGCTCCCCTCCTCCCCAAGTGCGCAAAAAAGGAGCTGGCCCCAGTCGGAAGAAAGCCCCGCGGTTAGAGATCGGATCCCTCTCAGTCTCAGTCCGAGGTCTCTCTCCTGTCCAGAAATGGTCCTACACTTCCCTAGCTGCTCTTTCTCTTTCCTTTGTCTCTCCCCAGAAGGGAGTCCCTCCCCTCCGTGCCCATGCGGCCTTTTTTTTTTTTTTATCTCCCCCAGTTTGGAGTTACCCACCCATCTTTTTTCCAGCTTTCCCATTTTCTTCCTAGTAGATTCAGTCTGTTTTCCTCCCAGGCTCTGGTGTTGAAAGTCCTTTGGGTTCTGTACCTCTTTGTTTGAGAGATGAGGCAAGTACATATCCCCCTATTTCTCCACCATGTTGGCCCCTGATAAATGATATTTTAAGTGAAATCACTGTAGGGTTTTAGACTAAGGGGATACATACATGATTTAATTTATGTTTTAAAAATACCCACCTTCCCTTGTGCAATGAAAATGTCACCAGCACCTGCCTAGACCTGACGTTAGGTTTGTTTCTGACAAAATTTAGGTTTCACCATGCACTGGTGACACTTGCCTTGAAAAGGCAGCAAGATTTAAGGTAGACTCTGTGTCTCTGAAAACAATGCCTAAATCTTGCTCCCTGTTGTTTCTTGGGATGCGGCACCTCTCTTCTGTCTTGGGAGGTGCTGGTGGCTCTTGGGTAGGCACTGGACCTTCTGAGAAGGCCTATATCCACCTGAGGCCTTCTGAGAAGCCTCTGGACCTTCTTTCAAGCCTATATCCACCTATGGTCACTGGTTCTATTTTCCTGCCCCAGTTGTACTGTTGTACAAAGTTAAGTGGTGGCTGCTTCTGCTGCTGCTGCTGCTGCTTCTTCTTCTTCTTCTTCTTCTTCTTCTTCTTCTTCTTCTAAGTTTATTTGTAATGGGAGAGAGAGAGTAAGAGAGAGAGAGAACACATGAGAGCTGGGGAGGGGTAGAGAGGGAGGGAGGGAGGGAGAGAGAGAGAGAGAGAGAGAGAGAGAGAGAGAATCCCAAGCAGGCTCCATGCTGTCAGGACAGGGCCAGATGTGGGGCTCAAACTCAAAATCTCACTCCATGAGATCATGAGCTGAGCTGAAATCAAGAGTTGGATGCTTAACCAACTGAGCCACCTATGTGCTCCATAAGGTTAGGCTTCTAAACCTCAGTTTCTTCTCTGTCTCTGGTTTGCCTGGAGACCTGTGTCCAGGACGGTCACAAGCTCATTCACAACTTCTTGAGGCTCAGTGAGGCAGTTTGGTGTAGCTTTTTTGTGAAGGTGTGCAGTTTTCCTGTGTAACTCACCTTGCACTCAGCAGGGACTTGGGCTAGGATACAGGGCTTCTGTTTCCTATTACAGTGCTTTTGTTGTGAAGTGTTCTCTCTAGATTTTCCTGGGGCATTCAAGTGAATCCTCTGTGGAATATGTTTGTTGGCTTATATATCATATTCCTACCTTACTCCAAACATGCTTTAAGATTTCTAACAAACATACATAAAGTACAGACCAGAAAAAGTTGAGAAAAAAGAAACAGGGTAGAAATAAAATGGTACAAAAATGAGGCCAATTTAAAATGCAGACTGGAAATTCTTTACACTTACTTATGAGTGGGTGACAAATTTGCTTCTATTACAAGCCACATGAAGGACAGCCCTGCCCCTGCCTACCATGGGCAGTCTCCGTGGCTGACAGATTCATGAGGGGTGGAGGTGTGCTGGGTCTCAGCCCTGACATGCAGGGTAAAGTTCTTTCCAATACATGTCCCTCCTGGGGACAGTGCAGACAGGGTAGGCAAGTGTTCGTGGGTCAGGGCTTGCAAAAGTAGCAGGACTGAAACAGAAAAGATTGTGTGCTGTGGGGCAAGGTACATGTCAGTTTTAATCCTACTGCTCTGCTTATTAGCTGTGTGACGTCAAGCAGGTTTCTTATCCTTTATAAGTATCAGTTTCTACATCATAAAATAGGGCTAATAAAGCTTACCTTATGAGGACTGAATGATCTATGTAGACTCACAGAATGTGTACCACAAGCGCAGCCATTAACATTGTCATCACCAATAAGATCATGTTGATTGACAGTTGGCTGATCTTTATTGAAAGCCACCTATATGAATATCTATGCTACCTTACTTATCCCCACAACAACCCTGGAAGGAAGGCATGACTATAGACTCAGAGAAGTTAAGGAATTTGCCTGGAATAACCAGCTTTCATCTACCTTGCCTCTAAGGGCTTGAAAAAAAAAAGTACTTCTATGAGAAACTTCCTGCCCAGGGAGTACTAACAGTAAAATTAATTATAAAAATGGGGGCTCCTGGGTGGCTCATTCAGTTAAGTGTCCAACTCTTGATTTTGACTCAGGTCATGATCTTGTGGTACATGGGTTTCATGACAGCATGAAACCTGCTTGGGATTCTCTTGCCCTCTTTCTCCCCCCTCCCTCAACTCGTGTACTGTCTCTCTTAAAATAAACTTTAAAAAATTATTAAAAAATCCTTACTGGACACTTTTTTGTGTTAGGGATTATGTTAATGTATTTTACATGAACTATCTTACTTAAGCTTTAAAACAACTCTCTGGTATATGTATTGTTATTATCTTTAAAGTACTGCAGCTTAGAAAAGTTACTGTAGCAAGTTGAGAATCCAGAATTCTTTAGACAAACACAGGAGACTTTGTTCATTTCTTTGTTCAACAGCTAGTCATCAAATAGCTACTATGTTCCAGTCTGAGATTTCCATGATATACAAAGCAGAAAGGGTCAGTGCTCTCAAGCAGCTTGGGAATCTTACGGGGGAGACAATCACATCCAGTAGAGCAGGGCTCAGATATTAGTCTCTTGTCTCTAATTTTGGATTTGTTTCTCCTATACTACATTGGGAGCTATAGGTCACCTTCCAGCCTGCTGGTCTGATTTTAGGCCATTCATATTTTTGTAAAACTAGATGGAATTTCATCAAAGCAAATGGCCTCATTTTATGGATTGGTGTTTTATTTGTTTTTGTTTGTTTTAGCTATAGACCTCTTCCTTCAAGTCGAATCTCTCATAGAAGCCCTCTGTAGGCACAAGCAGTTGTCCATGTGACTATGTGTATATAGACATATATATACACATGCCTGTATGTATACACATACACTATATATGTGTATAAATACAATATACACACCTATAGATTAGTGTGTGTATAGGGGAGGAAAAAGTTTGCCTCTACCCTCTTAGGTTCAGTGTTTGGAGACCTTCAAAATTAAACTGGCAAGACAGATTAGTGACAGATTACTCATGTAAGTATATGCATGGGAGTTCACAGAACAATGTGACTCAAAGTGGTGATTAGAATTTGGGGTTTATTTACCATCTTAATACGGAAAAGTAAGAGGAAGAAGCGCACTTATGGAAAACAAATGACTCCTTAATAGGGGAAAGGGTGGGGATCAAAGGGCATTTAAGGCAAAACAAGTGACTTTTTGGAAAGATAAATGGGCTTTTGGGAAAATAGATAGGAGATACAGTTTTTTGACAATGTCTGTTTGGGTGGAAGAGTGAATCTTCCATGACTGCTACTGGGGAGAGGATTTATGACAACTGAGTTCTTTTGAGTCTTTTTTAGTAGTTCTGCTTTTAGCCAGAAAAAGCATTTCAGGAATTCAAATGCTTTCAGCTCAAAATAATTTTTATGCCATAGTGGTGTATTCTAGATCCCTTCATGGTATATATGCTTCCATGATTCATGCCCATATCCCATCAAGCGCAGAGATAAGAATTGGTGAGAGGGCATCGAGAAATGGTATCATTTCTAGGTTTCTTTTCTTGGTCAGGGGTTTAGGCCTACTTTGAGCAGAGGTCATCCATTTCCATAGTGTGGGATTAACAACCTTCCAGGTGTGTGGGAGAGCTGGAAAATCCATACTTACCACATTTGTATCCCCTTCTGTTCATTCCATAAAGACTTCTTGATTACTTGCCAATTGCCAGCCATGGTGCTAGCAGCTGGGAATATAAGAATGAAAAACATCCTCACTTTAAAGGAGCTCACAGACTAGTGGGGAGACAGTAATGAAATTAATAAGTAACTGTTATGTGATAAATATTAGGATAGAGAAGGGCCCCATGGTGCTATGAGAACTAGCAGACAATTCTCCCCTCTGCTCAGGATGGGGGAGAGAAGTGAGAGACTTCACAGAGGAGATGGCTGAGGAGATGAACTGAGTTTGGAGGGATGGGTGGGAGAGCACCAGGGGTACAAAGAAGTTGCAGGCAGAGGGAATGTGTGCAAAGGCCTGGGAGCAAACACCCCACAGTGTGTTTGGGAATTGCTAGTGATTAGAGCATAGATATGTTACTGGGGTTGGGTGTTATGGGGATGCAGATGATGAAGCTAGAGGGCTGTCCGAGGCAGGCCAGGAGAAACCTTAGAACACCTAGCAAGAGAGTAGGTTGAAGGGAGAAGGTGCTGTAGACAAGAGGCTCAACAGCAGAAGTGAGAACGCATTAGGATTAATCCTGTGAACAGGCAGCATTTTCATGCAGGCACTTTCACTATCCACCTGGCTGGGCCAAGGGGAAGGCTGAAAGTTAAATAGCCTCCTACAGCATGTTGGAAAAATGCTCTGGAATATCTTCTTTGGCATCTAGCTTTGATTATTTTTATGGCACATGTTATAACCAGGAAGAAATTACACATATGCATTTCCCAGTGGCTACTGCTAAGCCAAAGGGAAAAGAACATTTGCATTTCTTAAAGAATTGATTGAGATTCTAAAGCTACACTGGAAAGTTAATAGTAAAATGCACAGCTTGAAAGACTGCTTTTTGGCATGAGAGTGCAGACCAGATTGACGCTAACTGTGACACAGTTTTTAATTAAGTGTTTATAAAGAGACATTTATAGCCACTCAAGAGGCCTTTTTGGTCCTTTGGAAAGGAGACATTAAGGAGGAGATGTTTATGGTTCTAACAGAAATTAATATATAAACAGACTTCAATGGGGGTGCCTGGGTGGCTCAGTTGGTTAAGCGTCTGACTTTGGCTCAGGCCATGATCTTACGGTTTGTGAGTTCGAGCCCCGTGTCCAGCTCTGTGCTGATAGCTCAGAGCCTGGAGCCTGCTTCACATTCTGTGTCTCCCTCTCTCTCTGTGCTTCCCCTGCTCACTCTCTCTCTCAAAAATAAATAAACATTGAAAAAATTTAAAACTAATAAACAGACTTCAATGTATATTTAGGAAGAATCAAATAGGAGGAAGCACTTTGTGAGGTGAAACTTGTCACACAAATTAAAATTGAATACAATGGGGAGAAAACGTGGGAAACATACTGGTTAAATGTTTCGCTCCAAAGTGTTTGGTACTGGAAACCAGCATTATTACCGATAAGAAAATTAGATAACATTTCATGTTCATTAATTCACATTATTTTTGATTTGATAAGCATTGTTAAGTAAACACCAAATGTTTTCTTAAAGCAGTAGAACTAGAAATTAATTGCCACGAAGTAGGTGCATCTCTATTTCTATGAATTCATTAAGCTCTGGCTTGAATCCACAGTGACAGGACAGGCCAGTTTAACAGGGATTTGACTAAGGAAACTAGTCAAATTAGTTTCAAATCTAAACTAGTCTAGATTAGGAAACTAGACTAAGTTACGTTATTAGTAGCAGGAGTGAGCTATAAAATAGTGACTAAATTTCCTCCTCCTTGCTTCATACCTCTAAGCAAATGGTTTCAAGCTCTGCTTACTGCTCTTATTTCTAGATATGTCTCTCTTAAGCTGGGCTGTGTCAATGAGAGGAAGGATCGGTGTCCAAAATTTGTGCTTTCTTTTGTATTTGGCATTTATGCCTATTTAGGAATCATAGTGTTGGCTCAGTTCTTTCCAACTAATACTTGGCTGCCTTTATGAAGACCTGAGGTTAAAAAACAAACAAAAAGAAAGATATTATTAAGGAAAGCTGCTTGAACTGGCTAGACCAACTGATGTTTGTAATTATTACACTAGTTCCCATTTCAGACACAGCAAGAAAAATAGACTATCTTCTAGAAAACAACACCAGGTGCTAATATTCTGGGAAATAAGTAAATATCCACTTCCTTCAAAACTGTGCACCCTGGCTATGGTCCTTCCTACTCTTTTCTTTCCAGAAGCAACCTGCCTACTCCTGGAGGGCTCTCAAGGGCTTAGAGCATTCTTATTTGTCCTAAGTTGCACTTCTCTGCCCTAGTGCAGGGGATGATTGGGACCTGAGAGCCATTGGGAAGTGAACACTGTTTTTATTTGTTTGTTTTGTTCTGTTCTGTTTTTTGTTTTTAACCTCTCAGAAACAAAATTTTTGAGAGTGCACCAGTGTCTTTCCCTGCCAGGTAACTGACCAGAGCTCAGCAATGAGATTGTTTACCTCCCGCCTCAACATTGAACTATACACAGAATGAGATAACCGGTATAAAAAAGCCACAATTCTCTCTCTTTCCCCTGCTCCCTGGGTTAACATACGCCATTAGACAGCAGGTTCTGCACTGAGCTCAGGTAGAACAGCTCAGGGAGTTTTCACTAGATCTTTAGAGAAAGTTCTGTTCAATTGGCATTGCACTAAGAAAGCTACCCTGTGGGTAGACTGGCCTCCCTGCACTTCCTAGTACTGAGGGCCTGGAACGCTCTTTCCTCTAAGAAGTTGGAATATGCTTTCAAGTCTTTGCTCTGCTGAGATCTTATCACTCAGTATAAAATTGCATCCTCCCAGCACAGCTCCTTTAGCCTACTGGACTTTTCTCTTTCCCACAATACTGTCATTTTGTAACATATCATATAATTTCTTTATTATACTTTTTCCTCATTATCTGTCTCTTTCTCCTGACTCCTATCATGAAAACAGGCATTTTTCCTTCTTCTCGTCTTTCTCTTCCTCTTCTTTCTCCTTCTTCATTTCCTCTGCTTCTGCTGCTTCTTTTTTTGTCTGTTGATGTATCTCAAGTACCGAGAATGGACAGGCCAGTACGCAAATATTTATCTTGAAAAATTATATGCCTGTGAAATTATAACCTCAGTGAAGATATAGAACTTTTACTTTGCACCCAAAAGTTCCCTTATGTCCCTTTGCAGCCAACCCAGAGGCAACCAATACCACATGTCTTGATTATTGTAGCTTTATAAGAAATTAAAGTCAACTAGTGTGAATTCCCTAACATTGTTCTTCTTTTTCAGTGTTGGATTGACCACTCCACATTATTTATATTTTCATAGCATCAAGTTATTGAATCTTACAGAAAAGCTGGTGTAGATTTTGATACGGATTGCATTAAATCTATAGACTAGTTTGGGGAGAATTGAGATTTTAACAATATTAAGTCTTCTAATCCATGTACATGGCATCTATTTCTATTGATTTAGGATTTCTTTAATATCTCTCAGCAATATTTTATAGTTCCAATATGAGGTCTCACCCAACCTTTGTTAAATTTATTCCTAATTATTTTATGTTTCTGATGCTATTGTAAATAACTTTTTTGCTCTATTTTCTAATTATTTGTGACTGCTATATAAAAATATAAATTTTATATTTTGACCTTCAAACTTTAATTATTCTAGTAATTTTTGTAGTTTCCTTAGGATTCTCTATTTACACAATCATGTCTTCTGTGAACTAAAATAGTTTTCTTCCTTTCCAGTATTTGCCTTTTTATTTTCTTGCCTTTTTGTTTTATAGTACTTACTGGAGTGTGTTTTTTTCCCCTTAGATTTACTGAGATATACTTGACATATAACATTGTATAAGTTTAAGGTGTACAAATGTGATGATTTGATACATGTGTATATTGTGAAATGATTACCACAAATAAGGTTAAATAACACATCTATGACCTCATATAATTACAAATTTTTCATGTGGTGAGAACACTTAAGATATATTTTCTTCCTTCCTTCCTTCCTTCCTTCCTTCCTTCTTTCTTTCTTTTTTTCTTTCTTTCCTTTCCTTTCCTTTCCTGTCCTTTCCTTTCCTTTCCTTTCCTTTTCCTTTCCTTTCCTTCCTTTCTTGTTTATTGTTTGTTTTTGAGAGAGAATCCAATGGAGGCTCCACAATGTCATTGCAGAGCCTGATGTAGGGCTCGAACTCATGAACGATAAGATCATGTGCTGACCCAAAGCTGGACACTTGACTGACTGAACCACTCAGGTATCCCTAAGATAAATTTTCATAGCAACTTTCAAGTATATAATACAGTGTTATTAACTACAATTACTGTGCTGAATGCTAGATCCCCAGAACATATTCATCTCATAACTGGAAGTTTGTACCCTTTGACTGCATCTCCCCAATTCTCCTACACTGCAGTCCTTGGCAACCACCATTCTACTCTCTGTTTCTATGAGTTTGGCTTTTTTCTTTCTATATGTATATATTTTTAAAATATTTTATTGTCAAATTGTCTAACATACAGTGTGTACAGAGTGCTCTTGGTTTTGGGGGTAGATTCCTGTGGTTCATGGCTTACATACAACACCCAGTGCTGATCCCAACAAGTGCCCTACTCAATACCCATTGCCCCTTTCCCCCTTCCCCCCATCTACCCTCAGTTTGTTCTCTGTGTTTGAGAGTCTTTTATGGTTTGCCTCTCTCCCTCCCTCCCTCCCTCCCTCTCTGATTACAACTATTTTCTTCTCTTTCCCTTCCCCCATGGTCTTCTGTTAGTTTCTTAAGTTCCACATATGAGTGAAAACATGATATCTGTCTTTCTCTGACTGACTTATTTCACTTAGCATAATACCTTCCAGTTCTATCCACGTTGCTGCAAATGGCATGATCTCATTCCTTCTCATTGCCAAGTAGTATTCCATTGTATATGTGAACCACATCTTCTTTATCCATTCGTCAGTTGATGGACATTTAGGCTCTTTCCATAATTTGGCTATTGTTGAAAGCACTGCTATAAACATTGGGGTACAAGTGCCCCTATGAATCAGCACTCCTTATCCTTTGGATAAATTCCTAGTAGTACTATTGCTGGCACATAGGGTGGATCTATTTTTAATTTTTCAAGGAACCTCCACACTGTTTTCCAGAATAACTGCACCAGTTTGCCTTCTCACCAATAGTGCAAGAGGGTCCCCGTTTCTCCACATCCTCTCCAGCATCTGTTGTTTCCTGAGTTGTTCATTTTAGCCACTCTGACCAGTGTGAGGTAGTATCTGAGTGTGGTTTTGATTTGTACTTCCCTGATGGGGAGTGATGTTGAGCATCTTTTCATGTGTCTGTTGGCCATCTGGTTGTCTTCTTTAGAGCAGTGTCTATTCATGTCTTCTGCCCATTTCTTCACTGGATTATTTGTTTTTCGGGTGTGGAGTTTGGTGAGTTCTTTATAGATTTTGGATACTAACCCTTTACCCAATATGTCACTTGCAACTATCTTTTCCCATTCCGTTGCTTGCCTTTTAGTTTTGTTGATTGTTTCCTTTGCAGTGCAGAAGCTTCTTATCTTAACGAAGTCCCAATAGTTCATTTTTGCTTTTGTTTCCCTTGCTTTTGGAGATGTGTCAAGTAAGAAATTGCTGCAGCTGAAGTCAGAGAGGTTTTTTCCTGCTTTCTCCTCTAGGGTTTTGATGGTTTCCTGCCTCACATTCAGGTCCTTCATCCATTTTGAGTTTATTTTTGTGAATGGTGTAAGAAAGTGGTCTAGCTTCATTCTTCTGCATGTTGCTATCCAGTTCTCCCAGCACCATTTGTTGAAGAGACTGTCTTTTTCCATTGGATACTCTTTCCTGCTTTGTCAAAGATTAGTTGGCCATACTTTTGTGGGTCCAATTCTGGAGTCTCAATTCTATTCCATTGGTCTATGTGTCTGTTTTTGTGCCAATACCATACTGTCTTGATGATTACAGCTTTGTAGTAGAGGCTAAAGTCTGGGATTGTGAAACTTCCTGCTTTGGTTTTCTCCTTCAATATTACTTTGGCTATTCGGGGTCTCTTGTGGTTCCATACAAATTTTAGGATTGCTTGTTCTAGCTTCGAGAAGAATGCTGGTGCAGTTTTGATTGGGATTGCATTGAATATGTAGATTGCTTTGGGTAGTATTGACATTTTAATAATATTTATTCTTCCAATCCATGAGCACGGAATGTTTTTCCATTTCTTTGTATCTTCTTCAATTTCCTTCATAAGCTTTCTATAGTTTTCAGCATACAGCTCTTTTGCATTTTTGGTTAGGTTTATTCCTAGGTATTTTATGATCCTTGCTGAGATTGTGAATGGGATCGGTTTCTTTATGTGTCTTTCTGTTGCTTCATTATTGGTGTATGAATGCAACTGATTCTGTATATTAATTTTGTATCCTGCGACTTTGCTGAATTCATGTATCCGTTCTAGCAGACTTTTGGTGGAGTCTGTCGGGTTTTCCATGTGTAGTATCATGTCACCTGCAAAAAGTGAAAGCTTGATTTCATCTTTGCCAATTTTGATGCCTTTGATTTCCTTTTGTTGTCTGATTGCTGATGCTAGCACTTTCAACACTATGTGAAACAACAGCGGTGAGAGTGGACATCCCTGTCGTGTTCCTGACCTCAGGGGAAAAGCTCTCAGTTTTTCCCTACTGAGGATGCTATCTATTAGCTGTGGGCTTTTCATAAATGGCTTTTAGGATGTTTAAGTATGTTCCTTCTGTCCTGACTTTCTCGAGGGTTTTTATTAAGAAAGGATGCTGAATTTTGTCAAATGCTTTTTCTGCATCGATTGACAGGATCATATGGTTCTTATCTTTTCTTTTATTAACGTGATGTATCACATTGATTGATTTGCGAACACTGAATTGGCCCTGCAGCCCAGGAATGAATCCCACTTGATTATGGTGAATAATTCTTTTTACATGCTGTTGACTTTGATTTGCTAGTAGCTTGTTGAGAATTTTTGCATCCATATTCATCAGGGATATTGGCCTGTAGTTCTCCTTTTTTGCTGGGTCTCTGTCTGGTTTGGGAATCAAGGTAATGCTGGCTTCATAGAATGAGTCTGGAAGTTTTCCTTCCCTTTTTATTTCTTGGAACAGTTTGAGAGGGATAGGTATGAACTCTGCTTTAAATGTCTGGTAGAATTCCCCTGGGAAGCCGTCTGTCTTATTTGTTGGGACTCTTATTTGTTGGGAGGTTTTTGATAAGTGATTCCATTTCTCTACTAGTTATGGGTCTGTTCAAATTTTCTATTTCTTCTTGTTTGAGTTTTGGTAGTGTGTAGGTGTCTAGGAATTTGTCTATTTCTTCCATGTTCAGTTTGTTGGCATATAATTTTTCATAGTATTCCCTGATAACTGCTTGTATTTCCAAGGGATTGGTTGTAATAATTCCATTTTCACTTGTGATTTTTATCTGTTTGGGTCCTCTCCCTTTTCTCTTTGAGAAGCCTGGCTAGAGGTTTAACAATTTTGTTTATTTTTTCAAAAAACCAGCTCTTGGTTTCATTGATCGGCTCTACTGTTTTTTTAGATTCTATATTGTTTATTTGAGCTCTGATCTTTATTATTTCTCTTCTTTTGCTGGTTTGGGCTGTCTTTGCTGTTCTGATTCTAGTTCCTTTAGGAGATTTTGCCATTTGTATTTTTCTTGTTTCTTGACATAAGCCTGGATTGCAATGTATTTTCCTCTTACAATAGCCCTTGCTGCATCCCAAGGGTTTGAACTGTCATGTTTTCATTTTCATTTGTTTCCATATATTTTTAGATTTCTTTTTTAATTGCCTGGTTGACTCATTCATTCTTTAGTAAGATGTTCTTTAACCTCCATGCATTTGGAGGTTTTTCCAAACTTTTTCCTGTGGTTGATTTCAAGTTTCATAGTATTGTGATCTGAAAGTGTGCAAGGTATGATCTCAATTCTTTTATACTTATGAAGGGCTGTTTTGTGACCCAGTATGTGATCTATCTTGGAGAATATTCCATGTGCACTTGAGAAGAATGTGTATTCTGTTTTAGGATGAAAAGCTCTAGATATGTCTGTCGAGTCCATATGGTCCAGTGTATCATTCAGGGCCATTGTTTTTTTATTGATTTTCTGCCTAGATGATCTATCCACTGTTGTAAGTGGAGTATTGAAGTCCCTGTAATTACCACCTTCTTTCCAATAAGATTATTTATGTTTGTGATTCATTGTTTTATATATTTGGGCGCTATGAATTGGGTGCATGAACATTTACAATTCTTAGCTCTTCTTCATGGATAGACCCCACAAGTTATAGACCCCACTTGTTATTGCCTTTAGTTTAAAATCTAGTTTGTCTGATATAAGTATGGCTATTCCAGCTTTCTTTTGACTTCCAGTAACATGATAGATAGTTCTCCATCCCCTCACTTTCAATCTGAAGGTGTCCTCAGGCCTAAAATTGGTCTCTTGCAGACAGCAAATAGATGGGTCTTGTTTTTTTTTTTTTTTTAATCCATTCTGATACCCTATGTCTTTTGATTGGAACATTAATCCATTTACATTCAGTGTTATTTTTGAAAGATACAGATTTAGAGTCATTGTGTTATCTGCAGGTTTCATGCTTGTAGTGATGTGTCTGTTACTTTGTGGTCTTTGCAACATTCCACTCACAGAGTCCCCCTTAGGATCTTTTGTAGGGCTGGTTTGATGGTGATGAACTGCTTTAGTTTTTGTTTGTCTGAGAAAACCTTTATCTCCCTTCCTATTCTGAATGACAGCCTTGCTGGATAAAGGATCCTTGGCTGCATGTTTTTCCTGTGCAGCACATTGAATATTTCCTGCCACTCCCTTCTGGCCTGCCAAGTTTCAGTAGATAGGTCTTCTGATCCTGTTATGTCTATCCTTGTAGGTTAAGGCCCATTTGTCCCTAGCTGCTTTCAGATTTCTCTCTTTGTCTTTGTATTTTACCAGTTTCACTATGATATGTTGTGCAGAAGATCTATTCAAGTTACATCTGAAGGGAGTTCTCTATGCCTCTTGGATTTCTTTTTTTTTTTTTTTTTTTTTAACATTTTTTATTTATTTTTGGGACAGAGAGAGACAGAGCATGAACGGGGGAGGGGCAGAGAGAGAGGGAGACACAGAATTGGAAACAGGCTCCAGGCTCCGAGCCATCAGCCCAGAGCCTGACGCGGGGCTCGAACTCACGGACCGCGAGATCGTGACCTGGCTGAAGTCGGGCGCTTAACCGACTGCGCCACCCAGGCGCCCCGCCTCTTGGATTTCAATGTCTGTTTCCTTCCCCAGATTGGGGAAGTGCTCAGCTGTGATTTGTTCAAGTACACCTTCTGCCCCTTTCTCTCTCTCTTCTTCTTCTGGAACTCCTATGATACAGATACTACGTTTCATTGAATCACTTAGTTCTCTCCTTCTCCCTTCGTGGTCTAGAAGGTGGTCTCTTTTTCTCAGTTTCATCTTTTTTTATCTTCTATTACACTTATTCTCCCCTCTGCCTCTTCAGTCCTCGCTGTCACCACCTCTAGTTTATTTTGAACCTCATTTACAGCATTTTTTAATTCATCATGACTATTTTTTAGTTCCCTGATCTCTGCAGCAATAGATTCTCTGCTGTCTTCTATGCATTTTTTCAAGCTTGGCAATTAGTCTTATGACTATTATTCTAAATTCTTGTTCAGTTATAGTGTCTGTGTGTTTTGATCAATTCTTTAGCTGTCATTTTTTCCTGGAATTTCTTTTGAGGAGAATTCTTCTGTTTCATCATTTTGGCTAGTTTTCTGTCCCTTATGTGTTTTAAAGTCTTGTTATGTGCCCTGCACCTGCAAGCACTACAAGGCATGGCCCTTCAAGAGGTGTTTTTTTGGCATGTGTTACTTGCTCTCTGTTGTTGTGACTTTGGTTGCTTTAGAGCCCTACTGGTAGTGATATTTTGGACCCTCCACCACGTGTGCTTTGATTTGTTCCTTGAAGTAGCCCTGGAAAGGAAAACACACAAACAAACATACATACAAACAAACCAAAAACAAGAAACCAGAAATACCAGCTATAAATAAACAACAGGGTGCAGGTGGTGCTGGTGGAAGAAGCCTTATCCCATACAAGAAGAGAAATGACAGGGTTGGGGGAAAAGGAAAAGAAAATTGACCAGAGAACCTCTTACGGTTAATCGAGAGAGAGAGAGAGAGAGAGAGAGAGAGAGAGAGAGAGAGTAGAGGAAAATAAAGAAGGAGGTGTAGAACCGGTATAAAGAGAATAGATTAAATATGTCTGCTTAAACAAACCAACAACCAGAATAAGCAGACTAGAAGAGGGAAGAAATAAGAAAGAGAAAAAGGAAGGAAAAAATATATATATATATAATAAGAATTGTCCGAGAATTAAATAAGAAATGCAAAACCACTGGGTGCCTTGGAACCGGTGGCAGCGCTGGTCTGGAGGTCAGCGTCAATCGGGCTCCAGTAGATATGCACCGAGGGGCGTGGTTTCATGTAGGTGGGTCTCGCCTCCACTTTGGACCTGCTGACCGTTCCCTGAAGTCCGACCTTGTTGGTGATGGGGAGAAAAATGGTGACACCCCAGTCTCTCCTCCACAGACCGGGTATCCCAAACCACTCTGTTCAGGCTGTCCTAGCAGTGCCACAGGCGAGGATGAGGCGGTTTGTCCTGCTCCACTGACTCTCATGCCTCCCTGGCGCTCAGCTGGGATTTAAACCTCAGTATCTTAAAGGGTCCTGCTCCGTGCAGCCCGGTTCTGGGGAAGAGCCTCCCTGAACTGCCTCACAGTGCCACACGTGTGGTTTGTCTCACTCCACTGACTCCCACGCCTCCCTGGCGCTCGCCTGGGACTTAAACCCCCATGTCTTAAAAGGTCCCGCTCTGTGCGCCCCAGTTCCAGAGAAGTGCCGCTCTGAGCCCCTGATATACGGCCTCTGGCTGGCGGGCGCAGGCAGTCTTTTTCCTTTGAATGGTTATATACCTTCTTCCCGTAGCACTCCAGGGAGGGGATTGCTTTCTCCCACTGTGGACTGTGCCTCGAACTAGTAACTGAGACTGGGACTGGCTCCCTTCCTTCCCAGGTGTAAACAGGGCAGCTGGCCCCAGTCTGGAGAAAGCCCCACAGTTAGAGATTGTATTTTTCTCCTTCCCAGTCTGTGGTTTTCTCTCTTCTGGATAGAGTCCTACCCTTCCCCAGCCTCTCTTTCTCTTCCCTTTGTCTCTCTGCAGAAGGGAATCCCTCCCATCCGTACCTTTGTGGCCCATTTTATCTTTCCCAGTTCCCATTTATGCACCTATGGCCCGTCAGGTTGTCCCCGTGGGTCCTTGGAGGTGTTTCTGTCACTTTGCAGTCCAGATTCTTGGAGTTCAAAGTCTTTTGGCCTTAACACTGCTGTGTTTGAGGGACAAGGGAACTTTGGGTCCCCCTACTTCTCTGCTATGTTGGATCCTGAGTTTGGCTTTTATAAAAAAAGAGTCCACACACAAGTGAGATCATATAGCATTTGTCTTTGTCTGACCTGTTTCACTTAGCATAATGATTTCAAGGTCTATCCATGTTGTCACAAATGGCAGGATTTCTTTCTCTTTTATGGCTGAATAGTATGCCATTATATATATATATGTGTATATATATATATATACACATATATATATGTATATATATGTGAAATAAATGTTTTATTATTACTTATATAATAATAAATATATACAATAAAACATTTATTATATCATATTTTTGTATATATATCTTATATATATGTGTGTGTGTGTGTGTATCCATTCACCATTCACACATTTCTATGTCCTGGCTGTTGTAAATAATACTGCAATGAACATGGTATGAGGATGCAGATTCCTCTTTGAGATAGTGATATCATTTGCTTCGGATATGTGCCCAGAAGTAGGATCATATGGTAGCTGTATCTAAAAATTTTGAGGAACCTCTGTACTGTTTTACACAGCAGCTGCATAGGGTCCTTTCAGGATCTCTGGGTGCATGGATGGGAGTGTCTCTTGCTGGGACTTTGGACCTTCAGAACTTCTGGCAAACTGGCAGACTATGGCTGTAAGGAAAGTGCAGCCATATAGAGGGCCCTCTCTGGATCTGCGGAAATGCAGATAGGAGCATCTCGTATGAGGTCCCTGTACCAGCAAGACTGTTAATGGACCTGTGGCTGTGTTGAGCTAGAGTCAGTTACAGGGACTTTTCAGAATTTACAGTCTGTGATGAATGTATAAAGAAGATGTGGTGTATACACACACACACACACACACACACACACACACACACACACAATGGAATATTACTTGGCAATCAAAAAGAATGAAATCTTGTCATTTGCAACGACATAGATGGAACTAGAGTGTATTGTGCTAAGCAAAATTAGTCAGAGAAAGACAAATGTATGACTTCACTCATATGTGGAATTTAAGATACAAAACAAATGAACATAAGGGAAGGGAAGCAAAAATAATATAAAAACAGGGACGAGGCAAAACATAAGAGACTGTTAATACAGAGAACAAATTGAAGGTTGCTGAAGGGGTGTTGGGTGGGGTGATGGGCTAAATGGGTAAGAGGCATTAAGGAGGGCATTTGCTGGGATGAGCACTGGGTGTTACATGTAGGGGATGAACCACTGGATTCTACTCGAAATCATTATTATACTATATGCTAACTAACTTGGATGTGAATTTACATACATACATACATACATACATACATAAGAATCTGCAGTGTGACTGAGTTTGACAGTCTCCAGGGGTTCCTGGGTCATGGCCTAGAGGGAGTAGGGCTGGTTCATGGACCACTTCAGGGTCCACAGCCAGGACCAAGGTCTATATGTCTATTATGATACACATGGGTTGGCACGACTCCTCCCAGATCCCTTGGCATAGGGTACTGGTGACAGAACCAAATCTAAATGGGACTATATTTGTGTTCTTGGGGGTACAGAGCAGCATCTGAATCTGTAGCCAGGACCCTGGTAGGTGTGAGGAGAGCCCACTCTACTTAGTCTTGGACTGCATTGGGGTTTTACAGTCTCCTACCTGGATCTCAAAGCTCCACCAAAGGCCCTTGTGTGTATGAATGGATGCCAAATTTTTTTTGTTGAGGAGGGTATATGTGGGAGGGACTGTCATAGACTCTGGGTCTGGAGGTCTCTCTTGTCCAGCAAGACAGCAGGCACAGGATTAAAATGCCAGAGAGGCTAATGTCTGGGAGGAGACAAGAGACCCAGGTAAGGGTCCTTGCTCTGTTTTTATTAGGATCCGAAGGCTTACAAGCGTGATGCACGTGTACAAAGAGACAATGAAATAGTGAACATTAACTCATGGGTCTGAGGGAAGGGGGTTTTGAAGATATGCAGTGTTCGGGGGTTTGGGTTAATGCAAAACAAAATCCTGGCACCTGATGGATGGTTGTTTACAGAAGACATGAGACACCACCTCTGCTTACCTAACCTTGCCTAGGGGACAAGAAAGAGCATACTACCTCAGGGTCAACAAGACACCTTTCTTTTGCTAATTAGCTCTGCTCTGGGCAACTTTGCCCTGCTGCTGTCTAAAGTCCAGTTTTCCTGTTTTTGTCCTTCCTTCCTGTGAAAGCAGCATTCTGCTTTTGTACTAAATTGGGGGGTGTTTCTGCCCTGAATACCTAATCTTGTTTACCTAATCTTGGATACTTTCATCCTGATATTTCCTGTTTCTATACCTTTTTCCTATACTGGGAGCCTCTGCCCGGTTTACCTAATCTTGTTTGCCTAATCTTGTTTACCTAATCTTGGATGCATTCATCCTGTGGCTATTTCTTTATGCCTTGTGAACCTATCAGGGCAAGCTCAGGGAATTCTTAAGTTTATTCCCCACAGGGGACATTTTTTTTTTTTTTTTTGCTTTAGTCTATATTTTAAAATACTGAGGTACAAATGATGTATAATATTATATTAGTTTAGATGTATAACATAATGATTTGGTATTTGTATATACAGTAAAACTTTGGTTTCTGAACATATCCATTTAGGAAACACGCTTGTAATCCAAAACACTTGTATATCAAAGTGAATTTCCCCACTGGAAACTCAGATAATTCGTTCCACAACCCAAAAATAGTCACATAAAAATGCTTCCAATACTGTAATATAATACAAAATAATAAAGAAAATACAAAACATAAAAAAAAATATAAACAATTAGCCTGCATTTAACCTTTGAACATCTTTGGGGCTGGTGTGAGGGAGACGGGAGACGAGAGAGGAGGGTTATAGTGTAGGACTACTTTCACTATCACTAATAGAATCACTGTTGTCTATTCGCTCAATGGAATCTTTTTCTTTTCATGCAACTTTAACAAGGAACCTATCCAATGACACTTGTTTTTGCATCTTTTTGAGGATTTTGGGGAAATGTGACATTGCATTGTCTTTAAACAGATTCACTACTTGCACTGCTACAGCCTTATTTGGGTGGTGCTCTTCTACAAAATTTTCACGGTTTCCCACATTTTACACATCTCCCTAATCTCATTTGAAGGGAGAGATTCCTCTGCCTTTTTCTCCTCTTCCCCTACAGAGGAGATGCAGACATAGACTTATAAAATCTTGTACTTTTGACCACTTGCATACCTCGTTTGTATTTCTTGATGATTTCCTTCTTCCATTGTAATCATCTCCTTCTTACCTCCTTTCTTTTCAACCTTTTTCTGCATGGGGGACATTGTATACACTCACATGGATGTTGATTACAGTACAGTATTGATAAACTCTTGTCATATACTACATTTAATGTGACTGGCAGTAAGGCAACAGAGGAAAGGCTCTATATCTGCAGGCAGCCTGACCTAGAATGAAGCAAAGCATTCCTAAACTTACTCTTGTATGGAAAAGCAAAGGACTGTTCATAGGTGCTGTGAAGTCACAAAAAATACACTAATGTCCGTTGTGGGCACCTTCCAATGTTCTGAAGAATCACTGATTTCTGCCAAACACCACGGACTGAGACTGAGCATCCAAGCATGGGAGATGATCTCCCACAATCCTCCAGTGAGAGAGAGAGAGAAAGAGAGAGAGAGAAGAACCATTGGCCTAGTTGTGATTATGTGATGTTCAGCATCACATACTGCTCGTATTGCAAGACATTGCCCATTTATCAAGTTAAAACTTATTAGAAATGTTTGCTCATCTTGTGGAACACTCACAGAACAAGTTACTTGTAATCCAAGGTTTTACCATATTGTGAAATGGTCATCACAATGAGTCTAGTTAACATCTATCACCATACATAGTTACAATTTTTTTTCCTGTGATAAGGACTTTTAAGATTTACTTTCTTAGCAACTTTCAAATATCCAAAATTATGCACTATAGTATTAACTATATAACTATGCTGTAAATTACATCCCTATGACATATTTATTTTATAACTGGAGTTTGTACTTTTGACCACTATCACATATTTGTGCCCTCCCATCCCCATCCAAGCCTGGTTCTGGCAATCTCCAATTTGTTCTCTGTTTCTGAGTTCAGTTTGTTTAGATTCTACATATAAGTGAGATAATGCAGTATTTGTCTGTCTGATTTACTTCATTTAGCATAATGCCCTCAATGTCCCTCCATGTTGTCACAAAAGGCAAGATTTCATTCTTTTTTATGTCAAGATAATATCCTTTTGTGTATGTATGTATCTATTCATTTGTGTGTATTTATTTATTTGTTTATCAATGGACACTTTGGTTGTTTCCCTATCTTGGTTAGTGTAAATAATGCTGCAATCAATGAACATGAGGTGCATATATCTTTTTGAGTTAGTGTTTTCATTTTCTTTGGATAATATCTGGAAGTGGGATTGCTGGATCTTAGGGTAGTTCTGTTATTAGTTTTTGGAGGAATCTCCTGTTTTCCATAGCGGCTATACCAATTTACATTCCCATAAATAGTGTATGAGAATTCCCTTTTCTCCACATACCTGCCAACACTTGTTAACTCTTACCTTTTTGATAATAGCCATTCTGTTATCATGTGTGAAGTGATATCTCATTGTGGTTTTGCATTGCATTTCCCTGATGATTAAGTGATGTTGAGCACCTTTATGTGTACCTATTGGCCATCTGTATGTCTTCTTCTTCAAAAATGTCTTTTCAGATACAATGCCCACTTTTTTAATTGGATTTTTTTTTTTTTTTTTTGCTATTGGGTTGTATGAGTTCTTTATATATTTTTGGATAACTTCTTATCAGCTATATGATTTGCAAATATTTTGTTCTCATTTGGTAGTTTGCCTTTTCATTTTGTGGATAGTTTCCTTTGCTTTGCAGAAACTTTTTAGCTTTATGTAGTCCCAACTGTTTATTTTTGCCTTTGTTGCCTTTGATTTTGGTATCAAGCGAGGAATATCTTATTTGGCCATTGTGCTCTGTAATGTTGAACGGAATTAGGAAGAGTGGATATTCCTGCTTTGTTCTTGAGCTTATGCACTCTTTCTATTTCCCCAACTGTGTGTACCTCAGAAGACATTTCTTCCTTTCTCTTCCTATCTTTGGGTTGGTGCTTTTAGCTATTGCTGTCGATGGCTAACATTCCTGCTTTAGAAGTAATGGAAATTCTGCTTAATCCTGGAATTTCTGCCAATAATACAAAACTGAGCTCAAATATTCATGGAGCCTTCCCTGATTTCTCAAAACATAGTTTAGAGGCTCTCTTTTGTATGTTTCCTCATAGTTCTTTACATATCTGTGCTTTGTCAGTAATCATATTGCATTGTAATTATTTGTCTCTCTGTCTCTCTCACTAGACTGTGTCCTTGAGGCACTGTGCTTTACTCACCTTTGCATTCCCAGAACTGTGCTTAGTGCCCCCCCAAATGCCCATGGATGAATATATGAAGAGATGGAAGTCAAAGTTTTATAGGTGAATATGTTTTCTCTTTTCTATTTGCAGTGAAAATGTTTCCTTCTCTTTCTGATGATACGTGTGTGTGTGTGTGTGTGTGTGTGTGTGTGCACGCCTGTACACCTCTACCCCTGGAGATATTTCCTTCCAAATCTTCTCCTCTTACCTTTACATTGGTAACTATGTTGCAAATTTCTGAATTTATTGAAAAGAAAAGATTCTGTGTAGAACAGAGTGTAGATTTCTTTTAGATGGTGACAAGGTAAAGGGGCCAAATTTGCTGTTTAACTGAAATAAAAGAAGAGGTATTTGTTCAAGATTTAATTTGCTTCCTTTATTTCTTTGTTACGGGATGTCATGTGATATTGATGTTTACTTTAAAATGAAATGGACTGAAGAATGTCTTGCTGAAATAGGATACAAATTGTATTTGGATTCTAAGTGACCAGGTAGTTTATTTATGAAGGTAGAACTCTTCGCTGATGAACCTACAAGTTCTTTTTTTTCTTTCCTTTAGTATTCACTACCACGGTAGTGATGATCTGAAGAAAGTTCTAGGTGAATTATTGAGGCAATTTTGCATGAAAATACTTTTTCCTCTCTAAGAAAAAAGTTCTTTTAGTCTCAATACCTTGAAGAATTGAGAGCATATTTTCTTAAAGATTTCAAATTAAGGGCATTTTTTTTCTAGCTTAAACTCTCTCTTTACTTCTTCTAGAGAAGGGCCTGTCTTCTCTTATGGAAATTTTACATTATGTCATTTTCTTTTCTCAGACTTAAAGAATAGAACTGAGAGAAAGAGCTTAAGAAAGTCAAATTAGCCGTATATCTTCCCAACAAGAACCATTGTCTGATTTGCATCTTTTGTTTCATTATAATATTCATTGGGCATGTAGCAATTTTGATATGATAAAGAACTTATTTAAAAAATTTTTTTTAAGTTTATTTATTTTTGACAGAGAGAGAGAAAGAGTGTGTGAGTGTGAGCTAGGGAGGGGCAGAGAGAGAGGGAGACACAGAATCTGAAGAGGCTCCAGGCTCTGAGCTGTCAGCACAGAGCCCGATGTGGGGCTTGAACTCACAAACCGCAAGATCATGACCTGGGCTGAAGTCGGACGCTCAACTGACTGAGCCACCCAGGCCCCCCTAAACTATCATTTTTAAATATAGAAATTAGGTAATCATATTCATGGCAGACAAAATTTACTTAGACAAAAATTTAATTATTTATTACATTGGTAATGTATCTGTAAAATTGATGTATTAATTGTTAAATACAAATTAAAAATAAAGTATAAAACAAAGTGAACAATATTTAATTATATTTTATAGGCTCATAGAAATGTAAAGTTTATTAGGGAAATCAGATAATCTAGTCAAAATCCTCATTTTATAGGTAAGAAAATGATAATCCAGAGACTTTAAGAGGCAGAACTAATATGTTCCAGGGCTTTTTATGCTATTGTATTTCTCCCAAAAGGAGATAAAATTTTGATTGTTTGAATGTTGTTGTTTATGAAATTATAGAATATTGTATAAGTAGTACATAATTACATTCTTGTAAAAGATTAAAACAATAAATAAAGATGTAGAATAAAATATGGCAATCTTCCTTTAAAACCTCTTCTCACCCGAACATACACATACACACACACATTCCCCTATTCACACTTGAGGACATAATTCTCTAGTCATTTCACTGTTCTTTAATATATGTATATGTACATACATACATATGTCAGTATAGTGATTGTTTTGTTTTGGTAAGGAAGCATCTGACACTTGCTCATTTCCAGTTGATCTATTTTACAGATCTTTTATTCCTGTACAATTGGTCCACTTTATTCTTTTTAATAAGTGTATAGTATTCCATAGTATAGATTACTGTAATTTGTTTAATCATCCTCCTATTGATAGATACTTAGTTTCAGGGCTTCCCCTTTAAGTTCTTTCTATTACAGATGGTTTTGAAATAAATATTCTTTTACATATGACAGGGTTTAGGACATGCTATCACAAAATATGGTAGGTTGACGTTTTGAAAATTTTAAGTCGAAAAAATATGAGAAATGGCAGGTGCGTGAAAAACTCTTTGATCAACCCTTTCTACCTCAAAGCAAGTCATAAGGTCCTCATGTGAGAGGTGCTCTCCTTATCCTTGGAGGAAAGCAACACTCTTATCTCTGAAGATGGACGGATGCCAAGAGGAATCCAAACAAACTGGCCTTGTTGAATTTCTCCTGGTTTACTACCCTTCTGTCATACCCTTTTGTCCTATATTTTCTCACAACTTCCTACCCTTCAAACCTAGTATAAAAACATTCATATTTAACCACTTCTTCAGGTCTTCATTCCCTATGAAGGCTTCTGTGTCATACAGGATTTATATTAAATACATTGTGCTTTACTCTTATTAAGCTCTTTTGTCAGTCCAATGTACACGGCCCCAGCAGAGAACCTGAGATGGGTAGAAGAAAAGATCTTTCCTCCCCTACATCTCAAATTCTCAACTATTTATTTATTGAATATTCTGTTTCAGTCTTCTGTCCCTGATATGAAATGTCACATCCAATAGTAGCCAAACTCAAGAGTGTGCTCATGCACACAGGTATGTGTGTGGCGAGGGATGGGAAGGAGTGACAGAGCCTACTATATCTGCATTTGTTATTATTCTCCATTTATTTCTTAACCCATGCTATACTATTTTAATATTAACAACCTTTTAGTGTTTTTTGAAATCTTATAGGAAAAGCTGTTGTTTTTCTGTTTCAAAAACATGTTGGCTGTTTTTATATTTTTTTCTTTCATGGGAATTTTTTCAATCATTTTGTCAAGTTCCCTTAAAAATATTCTGTTGGGATTTGTATTGAGGTCACATTGAATTTACAGATTGATTTGGGGGGAAACTGACAATTTTAAAATAATAGTTTTTCTCCTTATTTATTCCAATCTTCTGTTATGTTGTTCAGTTAATTTTTATAGATCCTATGTTAGTTTATTACTAGGTTTGTTTGTTTATTGGTTGCTAGTTTGAATAGAATCATTTTTTAATGACCTTTTAAAATTGATCATTGTTGGGGCGCCTGGGTGGCTCAGTCGGTTAAGCGTCCGACTTCAGCTCAGGTCACGATCTCGCGGTCCGTGAGTTTGAGCCCCGCGTTGGGCTCTGGGCTGATGGCTCAGAGCCTGGAGCCTGCTTCCGATTCTGTGTCTCCCTCTCTCTGCCCCTCCCCCGTTCATGCTCTGTCTCTCTCTGTCTCAAAAATAAATAAAAAAAAAAAATTAAAAAAAAAATTGATCATTGTTAATATGTAGGATTGGGGGATTGTTTATATCCTGCAATTTTAGTGATTTTATTAATTCTAATAGTTTTCAGTTGATTCTGTTGCATTATATAACATTATTTTGTACAAATAATGATAATTTTCTCTCATTCTTTCTGCCATCTTAATGCATTGGGTAAAAGCTGCAGTACGATATTGCCTAACTGTCTGCATTTTTGTCTTCGGATTTTAGTAAGAATTATTTTAATATCAACTCTAAGTGTAATACTTGCTCTATATTTCTAGAAGATATATTTTACCTTAAGAAAGTCCCCCCCCCATTGCTAGTGTATTTTTTTTTAATTCAGAAAAGCTTTTTGCTTTTATCAAAAAATTTTAGAGTAATTTGAAATGATTAAATTTTTCCATATAATTTCTTAATCTTGTTAATTTCATCAGTAGACTTCCTAATAAGGAATTTTTGCAATCCTGGGATAAAGTCTGCCTGAATATGATGCATATTCAATAATTATCTTGCTGATTATGTTTTCCAGTATTTCACACAGGAATGTTTATTGTCACATTCATCAGTGAGAATGGCCTGTAGGGGTGTGTGTGTGTGTGTGTGTGTGTGTGTGTGTGTGTGTGTATGTATGTGTGTATTTGTTTTTGCTATTTTTACCCAATTATGGTATTAGGGTTAGGATAGACTAGCAGAATGAGTTGAGAAGTTTCTTATTTATGCTCTGAAATAGTGTAAATAACATGATATTGTCATAGACTCTATGTCTAAAGTTCTCTTTTGTCTAGCAAAAGAGCGGACGCAGGATTAAAACGAGAGACGGCTAATGTCCTGGAAAAAGAAAGGAGCCCCGAATAAGAGTTCTTGCCCGTATTTATTCAGATCAGAAGGCTTGCAAACGTGATGGGCATGTACAAAGAGACAAACTAGGATGTGAGGGGGAAAGGGGGATTTTGAAGATATACAGTATTTGGGGTTTGGGTCAATATAAAACAAAATCCAGGCACAGGGCAGATGGGTAGATGGTTGTTAACAGCAGACAGGAGGCACCGCCATGCCTGTTTATCTTTGCTAGCCTAGGGATGAGACAGATAGGGGGAATAACCTCAGGGTTAACAAAACACCTTTTATTTTGTTAACCATCTCCACTCCGGCTGCTTTGCCTGCAGTGCAGCAGTCCATAGTCCAATTCACCAATTTACCTAACCTGGCCCTGTTCTCTTATGAAAGCAGCTTTCTGCTATAGTACTAAATTTGGGATGCTTTCACCCTGAATATCTAATCTTGTTATTCCTATGTATTGGGCACCTTTGCGTCATTTCTATTTCAGGCCTTTGCCTCTCCCTCTCTATTCTGGGGGCTCTGCACCCCCTCTCTATTTTGGGGTGGCTTTGTACCTCCCTATTCTCAGGGTGTCTTTGCACCCCCCTATTCTTGGAGTGCCAATCTGGTTTACCCTTGCTCGGGTGTAAGCATTTTATTGACTTTGTATTTCTTTGTCCTTGTTAACCCATTGGTGTAAGCCTGGGGGATTCCTAAGCTTATCCCCCACATGACATTAATGTGTTCCTTAAGCATTTTGTAGAACTCAAATCTTGTCGCTTTAGTACCTTTTTATTAGGGTCAGATCTGTGACTGCTTTTTCATTTTGCCCCACAGTTACCTATCTATGCAGGTTTCTGCTTCCTGAGTTAATTTTGATTATTTGCTTTCCTTAAAAATGACCCATTTCATCTAGGTTTTTACATTTATTTCCACAAAATTTTTTAAAGTATTTTCTTATAAATCTAATATTGTTATATATATCTCTATTTATAATTATTTTCTCTTTCTAATTTTTAATATTTTTATTTATGTCCTTTTTTTGTCATCATACTGCTAAAGGTTTATTTCATTTGTTTGTTGAAAGAACTAATTCTTGATTTAAAAAAAATTTTTTTAAACATTTATTCATTTTTGAGAGACAGGGAGAGACAGAGTGCAAGCAGGAGTGTGGCAGAGAGAGAGGGAGACATAGAATCTGAAATAGGCTCCAGGTTCTGAGCTGTCAGCACAGAGCCTGATGTGGGGCTTGAACTCATGAACCATGAGATCATGACCTGAGCCGAAGTCAGACACTTAACTAATTGAGCCACCCAGGCAACCCTAGTTCTTGATTTTGTTGATCATGACTACTCTTTTGTATTTTCCATTCTATTAATTTCCCTGCATTATACTATTTCTTAATCCTTTCTACTTCTATTGATATAATTTTTATGCAAAATTTTTTGTGTGTTTATTTATTTTTGAGAGAGAGAGAGACAGACCTTGAGCTGGAGAGGGACAGAGAGAGAGAAGGAGACACAGAATCCAAAGCAGGCTGATATGGGTCTTGAACTCTTGAACCCTGAGATCATAACCTGAGCCTAAGTCGGAGGCTTAACTGACTGAGCCACCCAAGAGCCCCTATTGATACATTTTTTTTTAATGTTTATTTATTTATTTTGAGAGAGAGAGAGAGAGAGAGCAAGAAAGCACAAGTGGGGGAGGGACAGAGAGAGAGAGAGAGAGAGAGAGAGAGAGAGAGAGAGCACAGAGCCCGACCCAGGACTCAAACTCACAAACCTTGAGATCATGAACTGAGCCAAAATCAAGAGTTGGTCAGTTAATCAACTGAGCCCCCCAGGTGCCCCCGATATTTATTTTGTTCTATTTATAGTTTGTGAATTTGATGCTTAGTTGATTTTTTCCCCAATATATAGGAGTTTTAAAAGAATATATATTCCCCTTTGTGGTATATGAAGTGATATTTTATTAGATTTAGCTTGTTAATTGTATTATTCCATGATTTCCAGGCTTATTTTTGTCTGTATGACTTGTCAACCTTTTAGAGATAGACTCCTCCCACTATGATTATAATTTTGCTATATGTTTTTATTTTCTCAAGTATATAGATATAGATATAGATATAGATATAGATGTAGATGTAGATGTAGATATGGATATAGATATTTTAATGAAGAGTTGGCAGAAATTGTGACAGGACCTTTTAGCCAGGTGCTATTAAAAACTCTGTTTGGCAAGTTATTTCTTAGTGACTCTACAAATACTGTTGTTTTACCTAGAAGTAGTTTCTACTAAGTCATGCCAATTCTTTAGATTTAAATAAATCACAACAGTGTCTTTTGGCTTAATAACCTTGTCTCTACCTTGGCATTCCACCCTATCACTATGGATAATTTGTGATTTTTGTTTTTTGCCCTGCCTAGATTGTATGTCCTTAGAGCAGCTTTTAAATGCTTTTAAAAATTAGTTGGGTCTAAAGACCCAGAACACATATATAAATTATAATTATAAATATAAACATAAACATATATATATATATATATATATATAATCTTTTAATTGTTCTCTTTGCTCTCTCTTATAACCAGTTCTTAAAGAGCTGATGAAAAGATGATTTCCTCCATCCTCTCTCCCTTGCTTCTTTCCTTCCTATTATTATTATTATTATTATTATTTTGGGGAAAAAAACCAGTTTATAGAGGATAATAAAAGATACAGATGAACAGCCAGATGAAGAGACACCTAGGTGGGGTCTGGGAAGGTCCCAAGCACAAAAGCTTCTGTCCCCACAGAGTTTTGAGTGTTTCCCTCTTGGTATGTGGATGCGTTCACCACTCCAGAAGCTCTGCAAACCCCATTCTATTGCGATTTTATGGAAGCCTCTTTACATAAGCACAATCAATTATTAACTCCATTTGTAGCCTCTTTCCCTTCTCTGAAGCCTGTTTAATTGGGCTGAGAAATCTAAGTTTCTCATCTTGGCTTGGTCTTTCTGGTGGTCAGCCCCATCTAGGAGACATGCAGGAGCTCACCCAGAGTCACCTCATGAGAACAGAAGATGCTCCTAGTATTCTTATCACTTAGGAATTTACAAGGGTTTCAGGAGCCCTGTGTCAGGAACTGGGGTCAAAGACCAAATATAAGAGCAAAAGATGCTCTTAGTGCTCTTATCACTTCTGAATTTTAAGGGTTTAAGAACTCTGCCAGGAATAGGGAAAAGACAAAATATATTTATTTCTTATTATAAATCATGCATCACGGGTGTATAATATCATGATAGTTTTATTCAACTTATCATTGGCTTGGGTGCTTTATTTTCAGGCTTTGTTTTCATTTTGCTACTTGTTATATTCTATCATCTTCTACATAAGAATTCATAATGCAATCGTATTAGCTCAAATAAAATATATGTTCTCATTATTATTTATATAAGACGGGGAGCTGGAATGTGCCATTGCATTTTTATAAACATTTCCCCAATTAATATTAATGACTATTTTATTGAATTTACTCTGTGACAGACACCCATTTTATAGCAATCCTCACAAAGATTTCCTTGTGTTTCTCAAATTAAGGTAAATTTATACTCTTATGGGCATAAAAAGAATAATCACTATGAAAAAGAAATTTGGATAGGACTTAAACCTGAATTCTTCTCTCGCCTTCCCAAATCACTGTTTTTATCACATTCTCTCTTACTGGAGAATCTGCAATCTGGATAGAACTCAGTTTTTGTTTTGTTTTAAGTTTATTTATTTATTTTGAGAGAGAGAGAGAGAGAATAAGTGGGGGAGGAGCAGAGAGAGAGCAGAAGAGAGAATCCCAAGCAGGCTCTGCATTGTCAGTGCAGAGACTGACGCTGGCTCAAACTTACTAAGGATGAGATCGTGACCTGAGCCAAAACCAACAGTTGGAAGCTTGACGGACTGAGCCACCCAGGTGCCCCTAGAACTCAGCTTTGAAAGGCCAAAAGCTTATATAATTTTGTTATTTCTTATTAAGAAAAAGAATACAAAACTAGAAATTCAAAATTAGATACAGAATTATGTATACTAAGAAATCATAGCAAAGTACAGATTTTAAAAGAGCTGATAAAAACAAATGTCACAAAATTAAATGCCTAACACATTGCTATGGAACTTTTCGCCTACATTTTTGGCTGTAAATTCTTTACCATTTCTTCCTATGACAACAATTTTGTAATGTTTTCTATAGCAAGAATGGAAAGACAATTCAGTCTTTTTATCATGGTTGTTAAAATGTATTGTTATTAGTATTATTATTACTGAAAAGTTTCTCTCAGCTTCACAACTTGTTGTCATTATCATGTAAATTTTTAGAACTCTTGACAAATATGAGAAGCCTCTGTCAATTTTCTTTCTATGAGCTGTAACAGATGTGCTTGCTCTGTGTAGTATGCTCTGCACCATAGATCAGGGACTTTGTGTATTGTTTTAAGGAAGCTGGGTATGCGTGAGCTAGGGGAGCTGTTCCGAGCATGGGGATTGACGCTGACCCTTGAATGCCGTGCCAGCATTCACTGGATGTTCTCAATTTTGGGTTATTAAACTGTTCAGATAAAGATTAGACTACAAAGGGCTTTGAAGCCAGTTTCTTTTTTATTTAAATAAGCTTTTTATTTTGGAATAGTTTGATTTACAGTTTTAAACCACTTTTCACTGTGTTATCTCATGTAATCCTCTTAAAATTGTGAGATGAGTATTTTGAGGTTTAAAGGGATATAAGGATCTTACCTAAAGTGACAACACATGTCAGTTATGGGCTCCCTGCTGAAGAGACAACGTCTGTGTTAACAGCTTTTATACAACAAACATGATTAAGGGGCAGTAGCAATAGTTAAAAGATCATTATGTGACTAATAAAAGCAATATCTTTTTTTATTTAAAAAAAAAAGACCCTCTTTCTTTTGGTCAATCCATTTTAGTTGGGTCCAGTTCTCTTCATGAATTTCATGAGTTTCCTTGACAATTTATTTCTCTGTCCAGACTTTAAAGTGCTTAATAAAGTCCTCAGAGGATCACACACCCCACTGCTCTTAGAATGACTGTCTTTGGGCCCAGGAGAGCACTGAGAAGCTGATCTGACCTCTTGCAGATTGGCATTATTTAGTGACCACCCAGGAAAAGAAGGTACCTTTGCAGCTGACATTGTGCATCTATGTTTTAATGCAATAACTTTCTCTCAATAGACCTACTATAATTGGTGAAGGAAAATCAGTTCGAAAGGAGGAAAATATATTATTAGAACAAATCGACATGTACAGGGAATGGTAATTGTCTGTTCTCTGTCACCTAAAATGATATTAATACTAATGGAGTGAAGAGTGAGAGGGAAGAAAAGGATAGAAAAGTTGGCAGAGCTGTTTGTTCCAGCTTTTGAAAAATTTTAGATCATTAAAAAAAAACAAAACATACTCACTGTGCTAAGATGTCTTTGCTTTCAGCAGCATGACAGGAGAATGAGCAAAGGCTTTGGAGTAAGACAGAACTTGATTCAAATTCTGGTTCTGTTGCAACTGACTATATGATACTGGGTAAGGTATTACAACTATTAGAAACCTTAATGTTTTAGTAGTAGAAGAGAGACAGTTGCAAGCTGGCAGGATTGGTGGGTGTTATCATGGTGAATGTGTGCAAAATACCTAGTATACTATCTGGTATATTGCATTCATGTAACAGTATTAACTATATTATCATTCACACTAAGTTGGAGTCTTTTTTTCCTTTAAAAAAAAATAAATGAAAGGGATCTACCAATTCCTTATTGTGATTGCAGTAGACAAGCAGAACAAAGCAATCATTGGTTTTTCTGGTGGAATAAGCTGTACATGGAGCTAAGACAAGATATAATAAAAATTGTATTGAGGTGGTATTTACCTGTAACATAGTGTGATATTTAATTTTGTCTATCAACTTGGCCAGGCCATAGTAGCCAGATATTTGACCAAACACCCATTGGACTGTGTCTGTGAAAGTATTTTTTAGATGAGATTAACATTCAAATAGACATTTAAGTAGACTTTGAGTAAAGCAGATTGCCTCTATAAGGTGGATGGGCTTCATCCCATCAGTTTGAGGAGAAAAAGACTGAGTTATTCCCAGAGGAAGAGGGATTTCTGCCTCCAGACTGTCTTTGGACTCAGGCTGTAGTATCAGCTCTGCTCTGGGTCTCTGGTCTGCCAGCATTCCCTGCAGATTTTGGACTTGCCAGCCTCCACAATTGTGTGAGCCACTTCCTTAAAATAAGTCAGTCTCCTGCCCTTCCCCCGCATTCCCATTGGTTCTGTTTGCCTATAGAATGCTGACTTATACACATAGATTAAATATTGATTTGTGGTGACATTGCAATAAATTTGGTTGGGGCCCTGCCTCTCTGGCTTATTTTTCTTTTCCTTTTTACCCTCATTTTGATTTTCAGGTTTTTAGAGGATAGAAACCTATACACCTTTGTTTGGTATTTGTTCTCTGTTAGGCATCTATGTTGTGGATGATCAAGAAAAGTCAGAAAAAGCAAATGTTGGGTAATTTGTAACCATTTAGAAGGTATGTTCATACACATTATTTAGTATTTACACCAATGCTGTGGGATAATTAAAATTATCCCTGTTTTAGATACAGAAGGATAACAATAAAAACAATATTGAGCATTTATTGAGTTCTTCTGTGCTAAGCATGTCCCAGGAATAATCTCATGTAAGAATCACAGTTTACTACTCCTAATTTACAGATGAGCACACTGGTTAGAACTTGAACTCTGATTTACTGATTCCAAAGGAGCCTATGCTTTTTTTCTCATGTGGAGAGGTGCCTTTTTAGATCCCCTCCCCCAAAGTGGACAGGACACATCTCAGAGCCCTTTTGTGGCATGGGTCTCTGAACTACTATCATTTCTGGAACTCAGCTAAAACTCTGGTATTCAATTAGGACAGAGATCGAATGACTCTAGGCTGCAAATGCAGAGCCTTGCCACTCCTGAGTTAAAGATTCTCATTAATGGCTATTAATATTGAAAGGGATGAGGTATATCTTTGTATCAGTCATCAATTTTCCTCTGCCTTTACAGTGGAACTGTAGGACAATTCTGGGGACAATTCAAGGCAACTGAGGAAGTAAGAGGAAATAGAATTAGAGGACTTAGGGGCTATAGGGCTTTTAGCTTCTTATCCTTCTCCCTCCTTTGAGAGACAAGGACACTGAGGCAGAGGAGCTGAGTCACCTGCTCAGGTACATTAGACTGGTACATTTAAGGTGCACATGAAATCACCTGGAATCTTCTTAAAGTGTAGATTCTGGGGCCTGGGAGTCTGCATTTTCTAACAAGCTCCCAGGTGAAGCTGATACTTCTGGTCAAGGGGCTATGCTATTGTGAGTAGGAAGGAAGACTGGGCATTATGTTAGGATAGAAGTGGAAGGAGGGAATGAGGTCTTAATAGGTACCGTAATAGGTGATAATTGGATAGGCTGGTCTCTACAGTGTTTGTTAACTCAAAACACTAATACTGTTTCAAAACCACTAATTTATAAGTGAGCACATGATTTCAAATGCTACCATGAGGTTAAAAACTTTAACAGGCTGGAGCAATAGACTGATTTTTAATATGTTTAAAGTTAAACAGAATGAATATGATTTAAAAAAAAGCCACAACTCTTACCAATACAGAATATGTGAAATACAATTTAATAATGTGATAAAGACCTAGGGATTTAAGTTCTTATAAGTTTATTGAGTCAGTAGCATGATGTGGTTGCATTAACGGAAGTATATAGTGTGTGGGGAGTAGGAGGTGATGGTTTTCTTCCACATTGTACAAGTCATAAGATGCCTGGAAGATGTGCTTACTTTAGGGTGTGCCACATTAAGAGGGATATTAGAAGTGCGTCTGGGTGAGCATGTTTGGGGACATCTGGGGATTGTGCATTTGAGGAATTGCTGAAGAAAGTGGATGTTTAATCTGGATGTTAAAATGTCATAGAATAATGTAAGAATTTATGCAAATATTTGCAGAGACATCATGTGTGTAATAATATTAGGATTATTCTGTGTTAACTAGAATCTGTAAAAGTGGACACTAGAGACTGATTCCAACATAATCTAAGGCATTTGGGAGAAGACTAAGGAATAGAACTGGGCTTGGAGTTGAATTCCAGCTGTATGGCAGTGAGCACATCAATGGCCACTCTATCTCAGACTCCCCATTTTTAAAATGGGAAAAAAATCTTCCTCCCTGGTCATTATAAGGAGTCAATGAAATCATTTGTGAAAAACATGGCCAAGTATGGCAAAGAGTACTGACTCAATCACTTTTTAAAACATCGTAGTGTTAGAGTAGTCTAGCCACAAAATGACTACCTCAGGAAGCAGTGAGTTCCTTGTCACTGGAGGTGTGCAAGCCAAGGATGTTTAATCTCTTGGGAATTTGGGGTGAGAACCTTGCACAGAGGTTTGCTACCAGGCAGGAGGTTGATGTACAATGGATTTGATTTATAGGGTTCCTTCCAGTTTTAAGAGTCTGCGCAGGCTGGCCCACCAGTCTCTTTCCTTGGCTATTAAAAATCCGAGTAGAAAAATGGCTTCATTCAATTGTAATACTACTCACTTTTCAGCCTAAGATAGGCAGAAATGGGCTTTATTTTGAGCAGTTCTTTCCCTTTCCCAAACCATTTTTTGAATTATAAAATAGTACTATTTCCATTTTATGGGAATATCAAGGGCATATGTGTCATATAGAATAGCTTCCTATATAGTATGATTTGAGGAGAGTAAAGAAGACTCAATTGCACCAAATTATTTTTTCCATTGGTCCTGTTATACATCTTAAAATTACTGTTATTGTCACATCTTTGTATAGAACTATCAAAATGTGAATGTTATTTAGAGTGACTAATGCCTCAAGCCATTATCAGTCATTAACATCTTGGCCAGACTTAGTTTGGTCATTAGTGCATTATTTGGTGCTCATGAAAATGCACTGCTCAGATCTCCTGCTGTCGGGAGCATTGTTAACTGGCAGACCCAGCTGCTAGCTTGCTGGAACTTCTGCCATGTTTATACCATGTCATGTTTCCTGTGGGCCACTTGCAACGAATGACTGACCACAGCAAGGGTAGTAATGCAGGGCTGATCCTGAGAGATGTGGGTCTCTAGCAACTTTTACTGGAAGACTCCCTTCAGCCCAACTGAACCCTTCTAAGAACTGTGCTATAGTCCTAGGCTCTTCCTACCCAGGCCCCTCCCATTCCCTTTCCTTCACAGGTGTCAGACCTGCATTGTGGTTTAAGGCCTTCCCTGCTTTCTCCTGCTCCCTCACCTTTATCCTTCATAGGCACTTCCCTTAACAAACCTCTTGCACATATAACCCTTGAAGGATTCAAACTAACACAAGAGGTGGCAGGAGTGGTCTGAGGAAGCAGGTGGTAAGATGGATTTGCGAAACAGGCTTCCTCATAGCTCAGCAGGCAAAGAGGGTACCATCCTGAGTGATATAGTGCGTGGTAATCCTTGGCACAGGGTGGAGGCCCAGACGCTCAACTTTTAACCTGTGGTGACCTGAGAAAATGCTCTTTTAGTAAGGCGAACTGAAAATTGTGGGGAGAGAGGGAGATGTCTGCAAAAGTTGGTTACTACTTAGTTGCACTGATGCCCTGGAGAGAATGAGATGCGGGCCTTTCTATGAGAAAGTGAGCGCCTTTGACAAGAAGTTAAAGGCTAACTGTGAGAGCCAGAAGCTGTCTTTGATAGCTCACAAAGAGACCCAGCTGAGCAGTATCTTTAGATAGAATTGCAGAGCTCAGAGACATTCAGAAGTTCAGCTGAGGCAGATCTGTCATATTAAGATCAGGGCCCTGGTTGAGAAAACCTGGGATCTGGATGGATGTTTCTTCAGACTTCCCCAAATCCTCAGAGTTCCCCCTTATACATGGTAGCACTTGCCGTACACTATGAGATGCCATGGAGGCCTCACCTCCACAACACAAGAGGAGCTGTTCTCATTTCCTCACCTGGCTGCCTGGTGGATAACAGGTTAAATCCCAGCATAACCTGACTGAGGACATGCTGAGCCTGAGGAAGAAGGAAAGAGACTGAGCACAAAAGGAGCTTCAAGAATTAGCTAGAATGTACCTGCCATCAAGGAAATACCCCTTGAACTAGATTTGAGGACACTTGATCAAGGGGACTGGAATGTCTGGCTAGATTAACAAGAATTCATTTTCTTGGGATGTGGGATTTAACACCTGGGAAGGACCAGGTGGTATAGACTGAATATCCCCCCCTCCCCACCCAAATTCATATGTTGAAACTTGAATCCCCAATGTGATGATATTTGGAGAAGAGGGCTTTGGGAGGTAATTAAGGTTAGAAAAAGTCATGAAGGTGTGTTCCTTAGGATGAGATTAATGCCCTTATAAGAAGGAGAGACATGCACATACCCAGGAAGACCATACACAGGAAGGCCAGAACCTGGAAGAAGGCCTTCACCAAGAACTCGATGCTGGCCCCTGACCTTGGAATTCCAGCCTCCATTACTTTGAGAAACAAATGTTTTTTGTTTTAGCCACTCAGTCTGTGGTATTCTGTTATAGCAGCCCAAGCTAAGACACCGGAGAGTGAGGCAAACTCATTGCTAAGGTGGCTCATAGCAATCTGGAAAAAGCTATGGCAAGTGAAAATGCATGTGTTTCTTTAGCAGACAATAGAGAAAGTAATAAAAAGGCATAGACAGGTGGGCATGTTGGAGTGGATATATTATGTGATACAACCAGAGGATTATATTCCATGGGAGTTCCTGAGGACACAGCATTCATCAAGGCCATCAGGGAAGAAAGAGAGGCAGCAGCATCAGTAAGATGTTCACTGGTGGCCCTCCTCTACAAGCCAAGGTCATAGTAGAAGAGATAATCCCCAAACTAGCTTTGGTAACATCATGAAGATGCGGCCCCAAAGTAACGGAGGGTAGGTGGCAGTGCTTCCTGTAATGATTGGCCAAGTCAGGGGGGCAGCCAAGGGCTGGTTCCCCAGGGAGTATGGGATGGTTAGTAGAACATGGCCATCCTCAAAGTGCAGCAGCTGGGTAGCCTACAAGGGTGCTAATTAATCTACAAACAGGGAAAGGCAAGAATTGAGGAACAGGAGGCTGAAGGCAGTATCCTAATAAAAAGTCAGAGTCCCTTGCTCAGTTTTCAGACCTAAGCTCATTACAGATCTAGAACCCTATTGACTGAAGTTTGAAATTGTCAGTGATGGTAAAAGATCCAGTATGGAGCTTATGGCAAGTCCCAGTGGGAGAATCACAATGCAGGTTCCTAAGAATCTAAGATTTGGCTGTAGACAATTGAAATGCCTTTTTTAAAAGGCTATATTGAGGTATAATTTCTATTTGAAAACTATTTTGATAGGTTTTTTTTGATAGGTTTGGACATATGCATATACCCATAAAACTGTCACCACAATTAAATTAATAAACATATCTTATCACCTCTAAAAGTTACCTCTTGTTTTACCCCCCCCCTTTTTATGGTGCTAGGAACAGTTACTATGAGGTCTACCTTCTTAATTTTTTAAGTGTGCTATACAGTATTGTTAATATCTTTTGAGAAGCAGTTCTGGTTTGTTACTGGGCCCTGGTAAAGATGGATTGCTTGGCCATATGGCACCAAATGATTATGCATCTGGAGCTACTCATTAGGAGCTGGGGCCTGTGCCCTCCCAAGTCATAAAGTAGATGGGCCCACTAGCATTTCTTTGAGAGATGCAAATCGTGCATCTGGAGTCAAGAGCAAGCAGCACTTGAGGGCCCAAGTGAGCTCCATGAGTAGGTCGCCCAGATCTCTGTGTAGCCCAGCACTATTGCCCTGGCACCTTTTTCCCTGCTTGAATCAGTGACCCTGTAGGGTGTCCTGTAGGAGGACCAGCTGAAGGAGGAGGAAAAGGGCCTATCTTGGTTTAGAATGGGTCAACTTGGTATGTTGGTACAGCTGAAATTGACAGTGGCTGCGTTACAGCTACATTCAGGGATGGCTCTAAAGGACATGAAGAGAAAAAGGTCTTCTTGATGGTGAAGCTGCAGGCAGTGTCCCTGGTCATCTGTTCTCTGTAGAAGAAGTGGCTCAAGTTGAGAATATATATAGATTTCTGAGCAATGGCCAATGACCAAGACATTTGGTCATTGAAGAAAAAGGATGGGATGGTTGGAGACAAGATCTGGGCTAAGAGGCCTGTGAATGGAAGTACAGAAGTGGGCTGAAGTGGGAAGGCTTTCACTCACCAGAAGACATCCGCCACGGAAGAGGCACTAAATAACCAAGGAGACGAAATGGTTTGGCCAGTTAAGATTAGCAGCCTTCTCATCAGTCACCAGACTGGCACAATGGGCATATGAATGTAAGGGCCAAGGTGGCAGGGATGAAAACTTAGTTTGGGCCTAATAGCATGGACTCCCACTTACCATGCATGAGAGTTATTGCTGCCTCCCAGTGTCCAACCTTTCAGCAACAGAGATCAACCTGAGCCCTCATACATGGGTCTAGAAACCAGAGGTAGAAGCAGGAATGGTTCCACTTTCCATCACTCCAAATGATCCACTAGGGGATTTTGTGCTTCCTGTTCTCAAGATTGAAAGTGTTGGTCCCCAGTGGGTATATGCTCTTGCCAGAGGGCACAACAAAGTTTCCACTGAACTATAAGCTAAGATTGCCACCAAGGCTCTTTGGACTCATCTCCAAGGACCAGCAGCAAGCAAGGGTCATTGTCCTGGTAGGGGTAATTGCCACTGATTGGCAGGAGGGGGTAGGGCTGCTGTTACACACAGGGGCAGGTAGGACCACAGGCAGAGCCCAGGCAATCCACTTGGATATCTACTGATAACACTTCTGCCCCGTTTTGACTGTGAATGATCACATGCCAGCATCCTATCCTAAGGAGGATGTTGTTGCCAAGGCCTCAAACCCCTTGGGAATGAAGATTTGCATGAAACTTCCAGGCAAGCCACCAAGCCCTTTGAATGCATAGTGGGGGGAGATTGCATAGGAGAACCAGACATGATCCCAAGACCAGCTGCAGAAATGGGTACTGTTGTTCATACACCTACCTCTTTTGTCCACATTTCCCCTCAGGAAGAGAGGCCTCTGGGATGCATGGAGGAGCTGCTTCTACTTCCCATGTAGAGAAGTAGATCAGGCCATGAAGTGGGGTGACTGTGGTAGCCATGAAAATTCATAACTCAAATCTCCTCCCGTGGGAATGTGATGATCTGACAGCACCAGCTGCTTCCTCTCTAGATTCGCCCTCACATTCACACTGAGGCCAACTTCCCCAGGCTGCTCCCAGCCAGTGGCTGAACATGATGCAGCACTGGCACAGGTCCTCTCCTGAGGGATGCAGGACTCCTCCAGCTGGTGACTTTGACGCCAGACTCCCCATCAGAGCTGCAGTCCGAGGCTCTTCCTACCCAGTTCCCTCCCTCCCCCTCTTCCTCACAGGAGTCAGACCTGTCTCTCCATCGGAAGGCCCTCTTGTCTGCTCCTTTCCTTAAGAAGGTTCCTCCAACACACTCTTACATGTTTCATCTTGTCACCATGTCTGCTTCTCAGAGGATCCAGACTAGCACATATACACTAGAAAATGATGGCTTTTGACTCAGACCTGGATTAGAATCTTATTTTGCTACCTATTAACAATATGACTGTCCTTCAGTCTTTCCTTATTTTTCTCACCAATAAAAGTATCTTATGCCTAAAGTTCTAGTGAGTATTAAATGGCTTATCATTTGAGGAGTACCTGTGATGTGCCTCCTCTGTTGATTACATGATTGATTCCTTTCTCATCTCTGTAATTTAGCAAGACAGTGAGGAAGTGGGATGTTGCACTCCGAGCCTATCCAGCTTTTGAGTTCTCAGGAGCATGAAGATGCTGGGTGCCTAGGGAGGGAGGAGGGAGGAGGGAGAAGGGAGGAGGGGACACAGATTAGAGACTGAAATTGATCACTTTATTTTAAAGCCTGTCCCCAGTTCTATGTAAATTCTCATATAAAGTTTTTCAGAAGAACATTAAAGGCAACCATGAAGAAAAGTGACTCTTCCTGGCTGTGCAGTGCTCTCTATGCCTGACCCCCTCCCCACCCCCCGCTGTTGGGAACACATGCCTTCCTCTTAGGACCCTTCAGAGCCTCACACAAAGGGCCACACATAGGATTTATGCTCTGATGAGAGCAAGTTCATGGAGCAGAACAATGTGACTGATGTGTGACTGATGGCAGTGGAACTTTCTGAAAATCCCTGAAAATTTAATTATCATCAACAATTTAGCCCATTTCAAATGAGGTTTTCGCAAGCCCACATACTTCAGAATTTGTTTGATAACATGAAATAAAGTTTTCTATGGCGTTTGTAATGTGTCAGGGACCCCACTTAAGCTGGGCCTCCCTGTGAGCACCGTCTGGGCTCACTTACAGAGGATACCCTCTGTGAATTTTGTCCCTGAGGTGTGGTTGGGAACAAGGGGGAGGGAAGGAATTGAAATAGGGAGAAGATGTCAGGACTTTAATTATTCTCTATTATAGGTGGCCTTTAAAGCTAAGTCAAAATGAGATTTTAAGCCCCTGCTCTCACTGGCCTGATGTGAGGGTTAGATTGAATGTGAGAACACCTTTAAAGCACATAGAAAGTGTTTGACATCTAAGTGTTCAGTAAATACCCATTGATAATAACAGCACCATCATCTTTTTCATGTTCCCCTTCCTCCTCCCCATAGTACACTCCCTTCTTCTTCTCACCTGCCTAATCTTACCTGTCCTCCTGCTGCCTCCTTGAAGTCTTCCTGCTATGGTCCAGATGACATTAATAAGTTTTTTGCTTAATGCCATTATAACTTCTATCTCTACCCTCATTGGGCACAGACAACATTTGCTTGTATTCTGCTCTAGGGATGTATCTTCTCTTGCTTGAGGAGAAAAGTAAGGCAGTGGAGGTAGTGATTAGACTATGGGATGAGGAGCTGGAATAACTGAGATTCCATGATTTATTACTTATGTGAGCAAGTGACTTAGCCTTTCTGAGCCCTGGGTTCCTTATTTTTAAAATGGAATCTATAACTTACCTGTGGGGGGCCGGGCCCCGGTGCCAGGCTGAGACCAGGTCGAGCAACGTTCCCTGTTGACTCAAGCCAACCCGGTGGTTCCCCCTCCCATTCCCCCACTTTCAAGGGCATACGAAAGCCTTGTCAAGGCTGAGAAAGTTAATTCCTGAAGCCTGTGGTCTGCAGGTGTTGGCAGTAATGCTACCTCCCTTTTTCTACCCCGAGTCAGATAGAAACAAACATGGGAATTGTGTTTTGCTAGGAATCTTATCAACAAGGTCTTGTGACCCGTCTAGAAAATGCACAAGAAACACAGAACTAAATGTTTTGGTGGGCAGCAATTATGTGAAACCTGTTTATTCTTAGAATGACCTAACCCATAAGAGTCTGGTTATAAAAGATTGTGTACAGCAACAATAAAGCCGTCACTTGGGCCATCAGCCCAGGGGACCCTCCTGTTCCCAAACTTTCTCTTCTCTCTTTTTTTCTTGCATTCCCCTACCCTCAGGACCCTGACCTCGGTGTTTGGTGTTTGTCGCGCTGGCCACGACACTTAACTCATGCATTTGTCATGAGGATTTGGAGATAAATATGCAAAACTCATGATACAGAGAAAGGAAATTATTTGTTTGTTTGTTTGTTTATTATTTTGCCCTTTTATCTGCCAGAGAATCTAGCAGGAAGGACTCAGCATTCACTTCATAAATATTAGAAATAAAATTGAACTCTTTTTGCAATCACTTTTTTAGATAAAGATTTTTATGAAACTGGTGCTTCCCATACCTTCCTGAGCCTATGAATCCCTTGGAAAATCTGATTTGATAGATCTAGAAGAGGGTATTTTAACATGCATCTCAGGACATTCTGATGTTCACACCACTTGGGAAAACTGCTTTAAAGTAAACTCAGAGCATGCTTTAAACCCTCAATGATTATGTAAGGTTATCTGTTTCATTAAAAGAATGGAGTTATACCAGCCTCTTAATAATTGACTCACATTGCTGCCCAACTGATTTGGGCAAAGTGACCACCATGAAGAGATGGGTATGTGTGGATAAGTAGCATTGCCATTAAGCTACCATTAGGTCAGAGCCATTAGCTGCTATGGTGGGTGCTGTGTCTCTAAGTGGGATCTAAATGTATTTTCTTAATTGAATGAAATCCAAAATTTCATTTCATTTCAAAGCTGCATAATGTGTAATTAGAAACCTAGTTACATCTAATGCCCTGAATGGAGATCCCAGGGTTGTCTCACAACAGTCAAGAGGCTTGAGCAGATAATTACAAGCACTTCACTGTGATAATTGCCAACCTCAGAGAGCTCTAAGAAGAGAATGCCCGTGAAAGCAATGGCTTTGAAAAGGTGAAGCACTGTTCCAGTGTCAGGTATTGTTATCAATAAAGAGATTTTGTCTTTTATGAAGCTGGGATTGTTAGGAAAGAGGTTCTTTTACATGTCATTGGTTTCCTTACCATTTATCAGTCCACAGTGAAATGGTTTTAATGAGGCATGGATTGGGCTGAGACCAATATGAAAGCAGAACCAGGGCCAACAGGGAAGAAAAAAAGAATATTCAGCCCAGGAGCATCTTCCTTTGTGCAAGGAGATTTCCTAGTGGAAGCATTTGAGATTTAAATAGCAGACTTGAAAGTTAAGCTCTTTCTATTTCCAGGCATCAGAGGAAATATCTTTAGAGATACCCAACTTATCTTAATATTCAGATAGATTTAAAATGAATTTCATAGGGTATAACTCAAGCACCCTCAAGCAAGTAGTACTCAATCTGCTCAAACCTCAAAGCCCAGAAATACAGAGGCTGGCTTGAATTCTTGGACTAGAAACTGAAAGACCAGCCCACAAAGCAAAGATATATATACATACTTGAGTTACATGTACTACCTCATAGCATACAGTACTTGACATCACTCCTTATCAAAAATATCCCTTCCTTTCTAAGTCTTAAAGTGAATGGTGTTATCTTCAATAGAAACTATATTGAATTAACTGAAAAAATTGAAGTTCTCCTCCAACCCATTAAACAAATGCTGAAGACCAGAAAACCCCATATTTGATCCCTGTCTTACTTTATAGAAAGTATTTAGAAATATTGATGATATCAATGTCACATTGCTCAGCTGGTTGTACATATGAGATTTGGTTGTTACTGAGGGAGTCTTTTTTGCTAAGAGAAGTCATATAGTGTGAGTGGAGGTGGCCTGGAAGTTGAGATATTACATCACAGTGACTCAAGTTAGGAGCAAATTCTGTGTGTCATATTTCTAGACTAGTATGTGAGATCAAGACCTTCAGGTAGTGAGTTCACCTAGCTGACTGCCCAGACCTCTGCATCTTTTGTGGCGTTCATAAAATAAAAGAATTAGAATTTTCTGTGGTTTTTAGAAAAAGATTTGAAAGAAAGGTAGCCCAGTATTGCTTATAGAAGTAAAGAGAAAGTTGCGGTCGAAGACAGTTATAGTTTAAGAAAACAGAAGTTTTGGGTAAATCAGGCAGTGGAATGTGAAATTTAACAGTGACCCTGTTCTATGAATATAAGTAATTCACCATATATTCTCCACAGAAAGAAGAAAAAAGTACTTTGTGAAACTATTTCAGCTGGTGTCTCAGCTAGTATAAAAATTGCTCATCAAGTGAGAGATAAAATTTTAGTGGAAATTGAAAAGACAATTTGTGGTATAATGATATGCACAGAAAGCCTATGTCTGTACAGAAAACTGATTTGGGTGAAATCCAGAATTTGCATAATTAAGATCTTGGGGATTTGTGAAAAACTAGATACTTGTCTTTCAAATGCATTAGGTATACAAAGAAATTTATATCTGTCTATCTATCCATCCATCCATCCAGTCATTCTTGTTTGAAAAGCCAAGTATTCTGTGTGCCAGGCATTGTGCTAGGAGGAAGGATACTGAGTTTAAGGGACAGTGACTCCTAAAGGAAGAGGTCTAAGGCATATTGTCATGGAAGACCACTTATTATGGAAAAAGGACCAATCTTGATATAGAATTGGAAAGAAGGTAGCCCTTATGGTTTACTTATTATCCATTTTCTACTCACTCTACTTTTCTGCATTAAGCAATTTCACAGCTAGGCAAATCCACTCAACCTTATCTACCCTTGATTTTTTTTCCCCCTGAATGTTTTTCAAATAATCCTTGATTATTTGGCCCTACAAATTATACATCACAGGGAAGCTTGTCAACAGGTTATAACAAAGCATATACAGTAATAAAAGCAGGAGATCTCACTTTGGTTTTATGTGACTTCCTTTGGGTTTCTGGTGACTTGAGAGCAAGCATTAAGGGCTCTTTCTTCTTGCTGAATGTACTTTCCACACAGATGGGAGGACCAGCATGGATGCTGAAGTTTAAAGTGGTTTCAGAAGGAGGATCCAGAATCTGGGACTAGTTTTCTATCTTTCAGGGTCTTGGTTGTCTCATCTTATTCCACTCTTTTGCTCCCTTTCCCACACTAATAACAAACAATAAAAACACATTATGGCACAGTTATTATATGGCCTTTTAAAAATATTAGCTCATTTATTGACTTCAACTATATTAGAAGATAGATGTTCTTATTGTCCCCATTTTACAGATGAGGGAAAGGGGCGCAGAGAGATTGTTTGAAACTGCAGAGCATGGATTCAAACCCACCAGGTTTGGTCCAGACTATAAATATACTGCCTCTCACACTAAAGTTAACCTGATGACAGAAATGTCTCTCATTCATCATATGTTCAGTCACTATTGTGTGTGACAGGAGACTCAAAGAGGCCTTCCTCCCATTGGACCTTCTATTGACCGTTCATGTCCATCTCATTTGATTAACTCATATGGAGAAAGGGCAAACATTAAGAGCTATAGAGCATATTTCAGTTGGCTGGGAGAATTTTGAGACCATTTCCAAGTATGCTCTGGTTGTGATGCTGTCTCCACATCCATTGGACATAATAAAGACAGTTGAGTTAATAAAAGGTTCGCAATAGCAGACACTGTGTTCTACTGGTTGCAGAGCTGGTTGAGTTGCTGTCTGATGAGCAGAAACAAGGAATACTGTTTGGCTTTTAGGGGTTTCAGTCTCTCCCATTCCTCACAGATGACTAGTAGGTGCTGCATATGATAGACAGTCTGTGGAAGTCCCAGACCAAACTCCTTCCCTAACTGAACATTCCCAAATGCCTTTCACTCTCTCCTTTTATTTTTTTTAAAGTTTATTTATTTATTTTTGAGAGAGAGAGACAGAGCAAACAGGGGAGGGGAAGAGAGAGAGAGAGGGAGAGAGAGAGAATCCCAAGCAGGGTCTGTGCCTTTAGGGTGGAGCCCAATGTGGGGCTTGAACCCATGAACCATAACATCATGACCTGAGTTGAAACCAAGAGTTGGCTGCTTAACTGACTGAGCCACCCAGGTACCCCTCACTCTCTCCTATTAAAGCAATAATAAAATTTATCAGAAATAAAAATCAAAGTATTCATCTTAGCTCACAAAATGGTTAAGCCAGATCCATGTAACTTTCACCTTTTCTCTTTCCTGTGAGACATTTTTGGAAACTATTTTAAGTTGTTGAAGGAACATTCCACTTGAAGAAAAGGTTAAAGTAGTCGTGACTGGGCTGAAGGGACAAAAAGCCAGGAGAATGAGCTAAAGTTCCAGGAGCTTCGTTGACCTATTTCTGCCAGTTTTGCAAAACAGTACAACACCCTCCCCCTTCAAGTGGTTGGATGACAGTCAGGGCCGTCCATCACAGACACAGACAGAATTGTTTCTCTGCTCATCTGCCCAGGTGACCACTCTGAGGGACCATTGTGGCCAGGCTGTTCTGAACATTGGACAGCAGGAAAATGCCTTCCTCCACCAAACATATTCTCTCTGCCTTTTACTCCTTTTCCTTTCCTTTGGGTCCTGGAAGGGTATATTTTAACGGAAGGGAAAATGAGTCCAGAAAGTGAACTCATCTAGATGTGATCATGGGTGTTTTTGTCCCAGCTGTGCTAGATTTGATCTCATGGGATGCCTTGGGCCACTGAGAGAATGTGGAGCAATTGCTTGGATTCATAGGACCCAGTCACAGCTAAATTTCACATTTCACTGCTTGATTTACCGTAAACTTGTTTTCTAGTTTAGAACTTTAACTATCATTGACCTCAACTTTCTCTCTGCTTCTACCAGCAAGGAAACCCTATTGTCCCTTTTTCCTTGTTTTCTTTATTTTCTCTCGTTTTCCTAATCAAGACACTTTCTTTTGAATAATTCAACTTTGGACTGAACTAAAAAGATGTTTGTTTACATGTCTGAATCTTTAAGGCCATAAGACTGAGCCTTCCCAAAGTGACACAGTAACACAGAGTAGAATTCAAGAAATGTCCATTAAGTAAGCAAATAAACATTTTGGTCACTCCTGCACTGGAAACCAGCTGCAACACATCCATTCTTCCCAATGACTGTAGTAAACTCCTTGATTCTTGGTGCCATTTCCTTAAGTGTGAAGCCTATGCTTTACTACTATGAACTGTGTGATTCAGGGCAGGTTTCTTAACCTCTTAGTTTATATTTATAAAAGTGACCCCAAAATAGGACCTACTTCCTTGGGCTAAGGATTCCATGAGATAGTCTACATGAAATCCTTTACAGCATTGCCTGACTTATTGCACCAGTTATTCCAGGTTCGATGCCCATGCTTCCTGCAAAATATCCAATTGAGTTATTCTTTTCTGTGGATGGACACTCTGCTGCTCAGCACATTTTCAGAGCAGAGATGACTGGTCTGTCTTTTGTGTAGTATAGACTGAAGTCCCTGGTCTCAAGCTGCTGTGCCCGAAACTCCGATGGCTCCTGCTCCACTTACTATTAGGATGCGACAAAATACTGCAAACTTAGAAGCATAAAGTAACTCCAGCTTCACACATTCTGTGGGGCAGGAATTCAGAAATGGTGCAGTGGGGATGGCTTGTTTGTTCTACAGTGTCTGGGTCCTCAGCTGAGAAGACTCGATTGGCGAGGGGCCGGCATCACTGAGGGCTTTGTCACATGGGTGTTTGGCACCTGGGCTGGTGTGTTAGTTTCCTAGGGATGCTGCAAGACAATACTACAAACTGGGTTGCTTAAAACAACAAAAATGTATTCTCTGACAGTTCTGGAGTCTAGCAGTCTAAAATCAAGTTGTTGTCAGGGCCATGTTCACTCCAAAGGCTCTAAGGGAGGATCCTTCCTTGTGTATCCCAGCTTCTGGCAGCCCCAGGTGTTCTTTGGCATGAGGCAGCATAATTTCACTCTTTACCTCCATCTTCACATGGCCATCTTTCCTGTGTGTCTATCTTCACATGGTGTTCTCCTCTCTCTGATAAGGACGCGTTAAGGGCTTTCACTACTCCAGATGCTCTCATCTTAACTAATTACATTTCCAATGGCTATATTTCCACATGAAGTCACATTCTGAGGTACTGAGAGTTAGACTTCATCATATCTTTTGGGGCGGGGGGACACAATTCAATCCCATAACAGCTGGGATTCAAAGGCTCGGGCTGAGCTGGCATTATTGACCAAAACACCTACATGTGGCCTCTCCAGGTGGCTGAGGTGCCTCACAGCACGTATCTAGATTCTGAGAGGGAACATCCTGAAAGTGATCATTCCAAGAGAATCAGATGGGAGCCACATGGCCATTTATGACCCAGCCATGAAGTCACACGTATCACTTCTGCTGTAGTCAGTTGGTCAAACCAGTAACAGTCTACCCAGATTCTACCTGTTTAGGGGAGGGGACATCAAAGAATTTGGGGACCATGTTTTAATTTTTTTTTTAACGTTTATTTATTTTTGAGACAGAGACAGAGCATGAATGGGGGAGGGTCAGAGAGAGAGGGGGACACAGAATCCGAAACAGGCTCCAGGCTCTGAGCTGTCAGCACAGAGCCCGATGCAGGGCTTGAACCCACAGACCTTGAGATCATGATCTGAGCTGAAGTTGGACACTTAACCAACTGAGCCACCCAGGCACCCCTGGGGACCATGTTTTAATCACCCACTTTCTGCCCCTACCACACACACAGCCTGGGAATAGTTTTTCTGAATTTGCTCATTTAGTTTCCATATTAAAATACAGAACACAGGATCTTCTCTAAGACAATAGAAAGGTTATTCTCTTGCACATTCCTATAAAATATTTTTCATTGTCATTTTGAAGATAGGATACTAGACTGAACTGGTTTATCTTTATATTTTAATTTAAAAATCAAAGAATTTTAAGGAAGAAATTTTAGACTTGAAACAAAGTATTTTTGAAAAAAAAATTTTATATGAGCTGAAGATAGACGACATAACTGGGGTGATTACGAGCCGTTGCCAGGAGGAGGGAAGGGTCTGTCAAGTGAGAATGCTGTGATCCTACAGCAGTAGGAATTAAGGCTGCAGCTTAGTGGTTGTTCCTTGATTTTAGAGAATAAACTGCCAAAATATTGTGGAGAGCTGAGGTGAATGTCTAATCATCTTATTTTTTTCTAATAGATTTCTAAATACACCCAGCACATACTCTCTTACCGAGCTTTTTTAAATGTGGTCTGGAAGAATAGATAAATACATGATCATCTACTGCAGGGCCACACATTATAAGAAGATACGGCTCACTATGTATGTTTATCAAAAACAGGTATCAAGATGTTCATAGCAGCACTATTTGATAGGCCTCAGCCGGAAGTGCCAAAGTACCCATCACAGCAGAATGGATACGGTGTGGTATGTTTATAGTGGGATACCATAGTCCACAGTGATGAGAATAATCTACAGCTACACCCAACAGTAGGGATTAATCTCACTAATGATGGTGAGAGAAATAACACAGATACAAAAGAGAATATGTTGTATGATTTCAGTTTTCTAAAGTACAAACCCAGCAAAAACTCATTTATCCTGTTGTAAGGCTGGATAATAGTTGCTCTTCAGGGGAAGAGTAGCTGAAAGTGGTGAGGGAAAGAGCTTCTGGTGGTTTTTGGTTTCTTGATCTAGGTGCTGTTTGCAGGGTTGTGTTCAGTTTGTAAAGCTATGCACTTCTAATATGTGCACTTTTCTGGATGTATATTTTGCCAGAATAAAAAAAAGTACTTACACTCAGATAACTACCAAGCTATGACAGAGGAATGAACATTATTAAAGAACACAGAAGAACGCATGTTGAGACTTTCAGTGCTCATGTCCAAATGACTGACTTTCTTGGCTTTTCTGGTGATACATTTTAATTCTGCAAGATATTTTCATTTTAATTACAGTGAAATGGGTAATGTCACCTAAATCTCCAAAAAGTTAATTTCTGGCCCTTGCTTAAAGGGAGAATCAAGGAATATAGAGGCCTTTGGAAACAGAAAATTACTCACTTGTCCCTTTGAAAGTATCCAGGACTACAGAACAGAATCATTGGCTCCATCAGCTGAAGAGGAGAGGGACTAAGGAAGATAACGAAAATGCCCACAGAAAATATGGGCTTTGCTAGATTTCCAGTATACTTCCATTGCCTTCAGATCCAGGGCTCTCTGTTACCAGGATCTTGCAGAATGCCAGTTTTCACTCCACCATCCCTCCCTCACTTCCGTTACCCATGTCCTACTTCCCAGGATATTCACATGGAGTTCCATGAAAACTTTTTCTTCTTTGAGTATCCTCCTTGTTTTATTTCCTCCACTGGGACTAATGGCCACCTGTCTTAGAGGTCTTGTTGTTTTGTGACAAACCACCCTCAGCAGGTTTCCTTGAGGCTCATTTGCTCAAGGGCCATAGAGTCTTTTGGGGGTGCAGACCAAGCTTCCAGACTCCCTTGCTCTGCAATAAACTAGTCACAGGTTAGGGTGCAGATGGTACACAACGTGCTTCCTGTGCTCGGCAGGAAGAGAATGGGGTTCATTGGTTATTTTGTCAAGCTGGCAGTAGTTCCTGTAGAGAAGACTGTGTCACTTGTGCTGATTCAAAAGAGTACCTTGATGTAGGGAAAAAGCAGTCATGGGCCAAGGCATGAGCTGAGCAATTCCTTGAACGCAGCCATAGAGAATGTTTTCCCTGGCACCACATACACATCACTAGTTAGAACAGCACTCTGCTTTCCCTGTCTTGGTGAGGTGAACAGCACATTTAATTTCAACTCCTGTGGCCTTCTGCAAACCATCCCAGCTCTACTTGATTCCTCAGCTGTGTTTGCTCCTCTGTTCTTGGAGAACAGCATTTTCACTTGGTATAAACTGTGAGGCACCGTCTGAACAAGCAGATTGGTTACTAATAAGGAAACTGGCACTGACAGCTTTTTAGGCTCTGATGAGAGAAAAGAGATATCTTTACCTCAGAATGGTTTAACTCTCAATGTAGCATATCCACTAGTTGAAATTTAGAGAAAGAGAGAGAAATTTAATTGTCAGGCTGTGGTGCATAGTGTCAAAGTTACTTAGATTATGAGAAATAGGACTTTTCAGTAGCTTTAAGGCCACAGCTCATCTTTTTTTCTGGTGTGGGCAGCTCAGACAGGGCCCCACCCTATAACTCATAGTTCTGTCAGGCACTCAACAGAAAAAAACAAGAAGTATTTGACTGTAGTGTTAGCTATGGAATGTTCACTGCTAGTCATACAATTTTATTATCTCAGTTCATACCTGTCAGATTAATAGATATATCAGAAATATTTAGAATTAGAAGGGTACAGAGAGATAATCTGGTCCCATATTCTATTAAAATTTTTTTATTAAAAAAAATCAAACAAACCTAAGTTCAGAGAGTTTAAGTAGCTTGAAATATTCTATAAGTGACAGAGCTGGAACTAGAGTTCAGTCTTTTGCAGCTCCTGGCCTACTAAGGACCCTATTCACTGTACCATTGTGATGAACCAGTTTTTATAGAAGTTTTGAAAGTCAGAATGATTTCTTGCTTGAGAGGTACATGTCTCTAGGATAGGACCATTTGAGGGATAACCGGGAAAGCTATTAAGATGAGTTACCCCATGTCCTCCTTTCTTCATGAATCCAAAATGTCAAGGCATTTGCAGCATCCATTGTGGGGCTGGGACTGGATACCAAGGATTTCTAGGAAGACTGATCTAATCTGAAATGACTCCACAGGAGTTGGCTGTTCCCTTTATATCTTCCTGGTGTATAGGGCCCTACTGGACATTCTGTAGAAACATCTGCAGGGGGGTGGGGTGCTCTTATTTAAGCCCAGGCATTCAGTTCTTTGTGGGGTCCCCAGTGCCATCTCAAGTCTGAGCCATGATTCTCAAATACCCAAGAGAGTAAAAATGTCCACCTTTCTCTCTGAAGTCTTTCTGATGTTGGAAGACCTAGGACAAAGGCAAACTTTTCAAAGGCTTTTCTGCTGGGGTTTAACTTTATGTTTAGCAAACTTTGGACATCAGAGGATGGTAGTATTTACCCAGGTAAATTTTCTTTCCCACGGCATTGTTTATCCTTGGAAGACATCCCTGGTGAGTTCAAGAGAAGATTCTGCTATCTTCTGCACTCAGATAAAACCTAATGCTGAGATTTGCTGGGCATGGTTTACAGCCAATAATGGCAGAGGTAAAGCAAGTCACAGGTAGTACTGTACCACACACATTGCAGATCTCAGCACAGCTATCTAGGCTGACAATTAATTCCAAGTTTCTGGCCTATCTCCATGACTAGTACAGCTGTTGGAATTAGAGGGACCATCCCTGGGAATCTTGGGGATGCTTTCAAAAGATAAAAGATTTCAGGCACCCAACCTCTTCTGTTTGCTTAAACATATCCTCCAATGTACCTCCTATTCCCTAATTTATTCAACAAGCATTTATTCAACCCTTGCTAGAGTCTCTTGGAACAAACTGGTAAATGAGCTTTTATTAAGCTCCTACTCTGTGCCGAGCACTTACACATACATTGTCTCAGTTGTGCTCAAAATACTGTTGTGCACTAGGTTCTCTTTCTTACAGATCATGAAACTGTGGTTCAGAGAAATTAGATGAATTGTTCAAAATACAGAAATGGAGAGCTGTGGTCTTCAGGATCTTCTGGTTTGGGGTTCTGGGTAGTTTCTACTACATCTACCTCTTCTAATATTGTACCATTGAAATTGTTGACAGGAAAACTGTGTGGTTATTTTTAACAAAAATAACGCACCAAATCCAGTATCTTTGGCTTGGTTAACATGCTAATTTAACTATACTCAATATGTAAGCAATAGTGATTTGGGTGATAAATGGATCCATCTACCTAGAAATTATTAGCATGTCTTCTTGACAACAGATTTGCCTTCACTCTTTGACCCAAACTAATTTTAAAATTATTTTTGTTTCCTGGGCTCATATTAATTTAGAAGAAAAGTAATCTGAATAGCCAGCAGAAGTCAGCCCGGGACCACTGGTGTAGTCTAACCCTAAAGACCCAAATGGAGGCAACAGCAAACAAGTACGACAGTATTAATGATTAAAAGCTACTAGTGAATATTGTTGAAAGTACTGGTATAAACATTGGGGTAGATATGTTTTCACTCTTATGTGGATCCTGAGAAACTTAACAGAAGACCAGGGGGGAGGGGAATGGGAAAAAAAAGTTACAGAGAGGGAAGGAGGCAAACCATAAGAGACTCTTAAAAACTGAGAATAAACTGAGGATTGATGGGGGTGGGGGAGGGGAAAGCAGGTGATGGGCATTGAGGAGGGCACCTGTTGGGATGAGCACTGGGTGTTGTATGGAAACCAATTTGAAAATAAATTTCATATTAAAAAAAACTACAAGTGAAAAAAAGCAGAAAGCACACACCAGACATCCTGCAAAACAATTAAGTTCTTTAAGGGTCTTACAGTCCTAAATCTGGAACCATCACAGCTAAGAGGATAAGCTTTGGAATCTGAGAAAGCTGATTCAAAACTAGGCTCTGCCAGTCATGTACAAGCTACAAGCAGTCAGGAAGAGAGTTTAACCTTCACTAAACCTCAATTTCTTCTCTGCAAAATGTTGGGGATGGTAGGAGAAGTGGACTCTGATAATACTTCCCTCATAGGATTGTGGGGCATCATAAATGCCCCATAGCACAGGGTGGGGCACATGAAAAGTGTATCCTAAGTAGCAGATATTGCTAGTATTATTAAATATGATATATAAGGATATGCAAAATAATAACTAGCATTATGCATTTTTACTCAATAAATTAAATTTATATCAGGCAAGCTAAGGAGTTTCCTAGATTAAACATCTGATGAAAGCTCAGACTCAGAAAGGATTGACCTTTACATTCATTTCAACCCTGAGAGTCTTGATTTTATAAGCCCTTGTAGGGATTGAGTGCTAATTCTAAACAAGGTCCTGGTGTCATGTTATTTTCTTTTCTTTTTTTTTTAATTTTTTTTTTTAACGTTTATTTATTTTTGAGACTGAGAGAGACAGAGCATGAACGGGGGAGGGTCAGAGAGAGGGAGACACAGAATCTGAAACAGGCTCCAGGCTCTGAGCTGTCAGCACAGAGCCCGACGCGGGGCTTGAACTCACGGACCGCGAGATCATGACCTGAGCTGAAGTCGGCCGCTTAACCGACTGAGCCACCCGGGCGCCCCCATGTTATTTTCAAGTAAATAAAATGTTAATGAATACGTAAATAAAAAATACTGAGAAAAAAAATCACGGATTGAACACATGCATTTATCTCCACTCCTGTGTAAAATCTCACAGTAAAGGAATTTAATATGCATGAACCTGTAAGAACAAGAGAAAGGAGAGATGGTGAGAGGGAAAAACTCAGTTTTGAAAGCGAGAAAGCAAACAGAAAGGCAGTAACATGCTTAGTAGACTAAGGACAATTGAAAGCTGCATGTCTGCAGGGGAAAGAAGCCAACAAGAAGGAATGAGACCAAGCCAATTCTGAGGTAGAACCTTGGAAAGGCTTAGAGTAGGAAACATATGGAATCATTGAAGGCAAGGATGTTGAGCAGGGCTGAAAGCAGGAGGCTTTGTTGAGTTTGTAAAAGGAATACTTAGGACCCCAGATCTCTCCCTTGCTACTCAGCCAAGTGGCTACCCTCGCCCCACCCCTCTTCCATCATTTCCACCATCACCTCTGGCCATCTCGTAAGAATTTTTCTGATGTTGTCACAGCCTTCTTTAGTTCACTCTACTTCAAAGCATGGATATAGAAGCTTCTTTTTATTCACCAGTACTTAGTAAAAGACAACAATATGAGGTAATGATGTTCAACAAACCTTACTACTGAGAAAAGGAGAACCTAAATCAGATACCATATATCACTATTCTCAGATTCCATTGTCATGTCCCTATGAAGACAGTCTTCTACTGGTTCTTTCTCTCCTCTGTAGGCCTTAGCCTCCTGCCACTGAAACAAGGGCCTATTCTTGTCCATGCTTAGAAGTCTCCTTTATCTTATCCTCTCCAGACATACAAAGTATGGGAAAGCTTGTTGACAATGTAACAGGCAGTATATTAGTTGACAGCATATTGATGTATCTTGCCCAGTCTGAAGATAGAATTTATCATTGGTTAGACTAATGAGCCCTCTCCATGTGAAGCCTTTACAGTTGGACCCTCCTTCATTCAGGGTTCTGCAAGGCCAATGAGTAGGTACTTCAATCTATGCATAACTAAAAAAGACACCAAAATGAACTCCCAAGAATAAATGGGGGAGGACTTACCCTCATAGATATATTCCAAATTCGATCCATAAAGCAGATGCTTCTGACAACTCTCTAGAACCAGTTTTTTGTTTTTGTTTTTGTTTTTGTTTTCAAATTCAGATATATCAAGATTGGGACAGAATCTCTGAGCAATAAGAGATTGTTGGGATCTATCTCTAATATATCATTTGGTTTCCCACTTCCTTTCTGATTTCCCTTGACAGTATTTGTTGCTCCCTTACTAGTGTTTTCATTCTTGTATGTTTATGCAAACAATAATAAAATTATAGCTCTTATCATAGCATATTATTGTTCTTTGTTAGTGGGACACCTACACTGGTAAGTTGTGAGCTATTTGAGGAGTATTTTATTCATCTTTATATCCCTGGCACATAGTAGGCACTCGGTAATGCTTGTGCTAAATTGAATTGGCTGTGGGAAAAGAACAAAATGCTTCTCCTCAGTTAGCGTTTGTTTTCCAGGATCCATTCCAACATACTTCCAACTCAAAAATGTGATTTAAGAGATAGGCAGAGAGGGAATTGAGCTGAATGTTTTGCAAAAACACCTTGTCTTTAAAGGTGGGGGAAAAAAATCAGCTACTTTCCCAAGATAGCTATTCTGTCCTGCATCTTGAAGCAATGAAATGATGAGTGTTGTGATCAGAGAGGACCCTCAGAAAATAAATAAAACCCAACCCTAGTAATGCAACCATTAGCTAGGAGGGAAATGACAAAAGATATCATTATCATCTTGATATTTTTAGAAGTTCTTTGGTGGCAGGTCAGATTTTGAGAATCAGAAAATGATAAAAATAATCTTGTTATTCCACAAAGGAGGCTCTATATATATCAGGACGATTTTGAGCACTGCTTGAGAAATGTGGAGAAAATATTTTTAAGTGTTAGTGAAATGATAGGCTTTGGGGGCAGACCCAGCCTTGTTTTATAAGAGATTTCTCTTGTGGGGGGAGGAGGTGTTGAGAGGTTCTGAGATGTTGGTGTCATAAAAAATCAGCAGTCGATGCAGGTTTTTATTTCTGAAATTTTCGAGAGAAGGGTCCATATGGTAGAATTTCATGCAGTATATAGAAAATTGAAAATTGCTTTTGAAGTTATTAGAGGTGCCTGGGGAGTCCTCTGGTCCCCACCAGATGACCATGCTATCCAGATCCTAAGCCTCTTTGTTTTTCTTTATTTTCAAACTACAGGATTCTATAGGATTCCTTTTGCAGCCTCCTTTTGTAGCTATTGGTGAGTGGCCCTATAGCCATATATCTAAAGGGGCTTGGGACTCCGGGTTTAATACAAATGGCCCTCTATTTATTTGGGATGCTTGCTTCTTTAAATACTCAGCCATCTGACTCTCTAATGGTTTAGGATTAGTCATAAGTTAAGTAGAACAGAGAAAATGTCATAAATAGTTTATTGCATATCCATTCACGAAATTTAGGCTAAATTTATATATCCTAGCCATTAAAAGAGAGCCTATATGTTTATTTAAAACATTGTGTGGCTCCTGTTTCATTTAGAATATGAAACATGATTCTATAAGATTTATATGTAAGTTGCTCTTTTCCTCATATTTATTTCACTACCTTTTTATGTCTTGTTTTTCTTAGGTCTGAATTTGAGCCTTTGAATGTATTCCTTTTATGTCTTTTTGTATTTTTAAAAACATGAATTAAAAATATAAGTCCCTATATCAAGGAAACTGTCGACTTATTTCTTTGGAATGTGAAAATAATCACTATCAATACTCTGAGTTTATTTTACTAAATAGTGTAATTTTGGTAAATTGGGTCTTACTGTGGCCAGAGACCTGACTATGAAACTGAAATAATATTAAATGTAATATTTAGAAATACGTAGAGGCCAAGGAACAATATCTGTAAAATACCATTGACAATGGGACTTTTAAATGGCCCATGTCATTCATAGTGTGCCCCAGGATGGCTCTGGCACACTGCATCAGTGACATCAGGTGTTGCCTCTTTGAGGTGATTTGAGGAGTTCTGAGTTATTTGCTTCAAAATAGCCACTACATCAGTAGACCTGCCAGAGCCCACATGTTCCTCTATCTGTCAAGCACTTAGACTTAGGCACTGAAGGCCTCTTGTGAATGCAAACGTGTTACTGGGAGGGACAGTACATCAATGTATAGCATACAGTGTCATTAGTTATCAAGTTAACTGGCCTGTCTCCTAAATGTGGCCCAGAGACAAGAGGGCAGGAAGAGGAAATCTGGAGAGGCAGTGTTGTTCTGGCCCAAATGGAGGGTGCACTGTGGAGTTCCATCTCTGGAAAGCCAGTGTTGGGGGAGGGGAAAGGAGAACACTTAGAAAAGGAAGGAGAAGGAATCAGGTGGGGACCAGGGGACCACAATGACTTCACAAAATTGCTGCGAGGCTGCAGTTTGCAATTTGGCAGAGCCACTGGAATAAAAAATATTTTCAGGGGAAATTTATATAAGCTCTCTCCTGCAGGTCAGGGACTCTATTATTATAGTAACATGAAACACACCCCCTTCAGAAACTCCGTAGCCCTGTGGCACCAAGCAGGAGTCTGATGCAGATAATTTGAGTGGTCTAGTGCTCCCTGGGAAGACAGGTTTGAGGAAGTTCTCTCTGGCAGGCATGAGCTGCATCTCACCCAGAATCTTCCTGGAGTGCCCCCACTCCTAACCACTTGTCCTGGAAGCATCCTCCAGGTTGCAGCATGAGAAAGAAATGTAGGAGTATATCACCATGACTTGGGATTTGCAAAAGTCAAAGTGGGTCAAACATAAGGAAAAGTGCTGCAGTTGGGGAGCCCAAGTGGTCATAGCTAGTGCCCTCTGGATGTTCTACACTGCAATGGTGCCAATCACTTAGGTGGGCCTTTCCAGGTCGGTCTTTTGGTAAGTTCTTGAAGCTTTGGTGAAGTGTGCTGACAGATTGCCAATGTTCATGAGCCCAAGTAGAGAAGGAGGCTCTAGTTTACCAGACTTCTCCATTGGATTCCCAAAGGAGCTAACCTGTAATCACAGGGCAGTGCATTTATGTAAACATCTTGCTGAGCTACTGGCTCTTGGGCAGAAAATTATTCTTATTTTTCTCTTTCTGCCCAACAAGAGGCATAATATCATGGGAAAGAAAAGGACTTAGAGTGATGAGGAAACCATGCATTCAACTGCATTCTAGCAATTTAAAGCTCACATCACTCAGGAAAATTAATTTAGTCTCATTGAATCACATCTCTAAAACCCAGATGATTATAATAATTGCTTCATAGAACTACTGAGAAGATAAAATAAGGTCACGAGTGGAAATTTGACATATATCAAAATAATGTTTGTGAGATTCCCAATGGCATGGACTAGCTTCTCTTCAGAAGATAGATAGACTTTCTGAAGAGAAAAATTCCAGGGTTCCTTCTGAGAGGACTAAGATTTGGAAGCACTTCCCTTGGATTTTAGATGTTAAAAGAATCTTAAAAATCATCTTGTCCAGCCATCATACTTTATTTTATATTTAAAATTTATTATTTTTAATTTTATTTTTTATTTTTTAAGATTTACATCCAAATTAGTTAGCATATAGTGCAACAATGATTTCAGGAGTAGATTCCTTAATGCCCCTTACCCATTTAGCCCATCCCCCCCCCCACAACCCCTCCAGTAACCCTCAGTTTGTTCTCCATATTTATGAGTCTCTTCTGTTTTGTCCCCCTCCCTGTTTTTATATTATTTTTGTTTCCCTTCCCTTATGTTCATCTGTTTTGTCTCTTAAAGTCCTCATATGAGTGAAATCATATGATTTTTGTCTTTCTCTGACTAATTTCACTTAGCATAATACCCTCTAGTTCCTTCCACGTAGTTGCAAATGGCAAGATTTCATTCTTTTTGATTGCCAAGTAATACTCCATTGTATATATATATACCACTTTTTCTTTATCCATTCATCTACCGATGGACATTTGGGCTCTTTCAGTACTTTGGCTATTGTTGATAGTGCTGCTATAAACATGGGGGTGCACGTGTCCCCTTTGAAACAGCATACCTGTATTCCTTGGATAAATGCCTAGTAGTGCAATTGCTGGGTCATAGGGTTGTTCTATTTTTAGTTTTTTGAGGAACCTCCATACTGTTTTCCAGAGGGGCTGCACCAGCTTGCATTCCCAGTAACAATGCAAAAGAGATCCTCTTTCTCCGCATCCTCGCCAACATCTGTTGTTGCCTGAGTTGTTCATGTTAGCCATTCTGACAGGTATAAGGTGGTATCTCATTGTGGTTTTGATTTGTATTTCCCTGAGGATAAGTGATGGTGAGCATTTTTTCATGTGTCGGTAGGCCATCTGGATGTCTTCCTTGGAGAAGTGTCTATTCATGTCTTTTGCCCATTTCTTCACTGGATTATTTGTTTTTTGGGTGTTGAGTTTGATAAATTCTTTATAGATTTTGGATACCAACCCTTTATCTGATATGTCATTTGCAAATATCTTCTCCCATTCTGTCGGTTGCCTTATAGTTTTGCTGATTGTTTCCTTCACTGTGCATAAAATTTATTTTTTATCAAAGAAATGCTTCATATAGTTTTAAAATAAAATATTTGTAGTGAAAAATAAGTTTCTTACCTCCACTCCATCTCAGATCCCACTCTGTAGAAGACAATATCTTGCTGAATTCAATTTTAGACATTATCTTGTATCTAGTGCTCTAATGTATGAAAATTTAGTTCATTATACCTACCACATTCCTATCCAGCCCCTCAATATAGTCATCACTTTTGTTAGTTTCTTCATGGGGTAACTTTGTGACTGCAGAAAGTATACCATTTTATTTCTAAATTTATCATGGGGTGGTAATCTGTAATCCTTGACCTCACACTTTAAAAGATGAAGCCAGGGGCACCTGGGTGGCTCAGTTGGTTGGGCAACTGACTCTTGATTTCAGTTCAGGTAATGATCTCATGGGTTCATGGGATTGAGCCCTGTGTCAGGCTCTGTGCTGGCAGCATGGAGTCTGCTTGGGATTCTCTCTCTCCCTCTCTCTCTGCTCTTCCCATGCTGTCTCTCTCTCTCTCAAAATAAATAAATAAACTTCAAAAAAGTAAACAAATAAAAATAAAAGATGAAGCCATTGGCACACCACCTTTTCCTTTACCCCTCTTCCCACTTCTCAGTTTCTATCATTTGAAATTGTATGTCTGTGTTGCTAAAGTTGATGACATTTACATTCTGTTTTATGATCATAATTAAGTGTCTCATGTCTTGTTTATAAGATGTTTATAAAAGGTTACAAGCAAGTGTGGTTAAGTAAATGTGGTTTACTGTAGAGCCTGGTAGAAGACAATGATTAGATTGCCTCTCACCAGCATTTTGTTCTTCCACAAGTTTCTAATTGACGCTTTTTTTTTTAATCAAAATTTTGCTTTTGTTATTTTCTCATTTCAAAATTTTAGAATTGAATTAGCTATTTTTCAAGTGCTCTTTTTTCCTACCAGAAACACTCCATTCTCTTCAGATCTATACTAACTGATTTCCAAATTTGTGTTCATATTTGTTATTTTGAGATTTCTCTTTTCTTTTCTGGGTTAAATCTCCTATGTCCTGGATCCAAGACTTCAGTTTTTTTGTTTACATTTTTCAAATTTACTTGATGGTCTAATGCAGATCCTAAAAAGAATTTCCTAAATATAGGGCTGCGCCTAGGTATATGAGGCCACAGACAAATAATTTTTGAGGCCTCTTTCTGCATAAATAATTGTATTAAAAAGTATTATAAAATTCATAGGCACATGTCAAATGTAGTGTTTTATTGGATCTAATTTAGAATACTGGATAGAGCCTTATATATTTAATATTCAATCAGTATATGTGAAGATTGTTCTTTATTCTCCATGTTCTTTATTGTCAAGTGCATTATTTCTATCTCCTACCATGAGAAAAAAATAGCAATACTCTTATTACTCATGATACTCACAATACTATACATTGAAGCAATATAGATCTGTATTTCTGCAATTCTGTAATACCATTATTGAATGCTGGGTGTTGTTACTTATGATGCTGTGTCATCCATCAAGGCACTTGTGAATATTGGCTTCTAATGACTCCCTCAGAGGCTTTTGCTGCATTTCATTGATGATGACCACAAATGCATTTCTTATCCAGAGTATGCAGGAAAATGTGAACAATAATTGTGTTCTGGTTGTATTGAATTTACCACTTGGAATTTTATAACATAAATATAGAACAATATATCTTTCAACTCTGTCTTCTCTTGAATTCTTTATGCAGCAACCACTATATTCCTAGAAAGTGATTATGTTAATGTTAAGTGCACCCTACCTTCCATTCATTGCCACAGGCAGAGAGGACTGTAGAAGGAATGACAAAAGAGGTCTTATTTGCACAAGGAATGTCTGTCTCTCAGCAGGCATGGCTTTAGCTGACCTGGAAAAGCATGATGTCCTCACACCAGTGGAAGCAGGAAAGGACATCAACCAGGGTCACTTAGAATAAAGGATACCTGCTGCCACCCTGGGTTGCCCTTGGGTGCTAATGATCAGACATAGCACCATAAAACAAAGCCAGACAAGAGCTGACACATGGGTTCACACATGCAGCTTAAGTCAAGGGTCTGTTGGTGATGAACAAACGTTGTCCTATGTCCAGTGTTTGAAAGTCACTAAAAATCATCACATCACTGCCATTCTGACAACCCAATCTACATGATTCTATGAAAGGCTTTTTGAACCTTGCAGCATGAGCATTCCACTTGTTAGGATGTCCTCCTGGAACCAGGGTCAATCAGGACCTCAGGAAACCTTTTGGCATATGGGGAGGGTAAGATGTTGGAAGAGCACCAGGAATGGGATGAAAGAGTACTAGGGCCCATGTGGATCCTGGTCTGGGCTACGGTGCCTCCCAGGAGGGTTCTGCTGAACCTGGCTGGTCCCAGGCACTGAAGGAGGCCTTAGGAAGTTTCAAAGAAGACACTTCTGGAGACCAGATCCCATGCAAAACCAGATCTGAGCTCGGTTCTCTCCATCTGGTACGATTAACTCCCAGACACCAGGAGGGGACTTAGAACTTCAAGGAACTGCATTCCTGTAGGGCAGGGATCTCAGGGTCATATTGCTGACAAGTGTGAAATGTGGTATTTTTCAGTTTATGCATTTGTGGAAATGGCTCTTTTCACCCTAATCCTTGATTGTTGGGTTGAGTATGGAATTCAAGTTTGACAGTCATTTTAACTCAGAACTTTGAAGGCCTTTGGTCCGTTCTCTTCGCAGATCTAGTGTAGCTGATAAGATGTCTGATGCTGGTCAGAGTTTTAATTTTTTATAAGTATCTTTTAAATTTCTCTTTTTCCTACTGAAGCTTCTTAGTATCTTCTCTTTATAACTGAAATTCCTGGCACTGGGTGTTGCTGTGATGTCCAGGGCAGGCAACAGACTGCCTAGGAACCACTGAAGTATCACCTGCATGGAATGATTTATTGTGCCTTTTTACAAGAGCTATTTTTTAAAAAGGAAACTCAGTACAAAAGGCCAGGAGGGACCACACCATTAAGCAGGATGCTGTGTATAGCACAACCACTACTTGTAACCAGGTGTGGGAGGGATGTTACTTCCAAGAGCTGGGCTTTCCAGCCTAAGAGAAATGAGCTGCCACTGTCGCACAGAGCAAGCAGGAGAGAGAAGAAAGAGAAACCAAACCACAGAACATCTGTCCAATTCTGCACAGTGTATTATAATAACCTTCAAAAATATAGGCAATTTTTTTCAGATATAATTCAAATACCCACTTTGCTGCAAAAGATTTTGAGAAGACTTCTTTTGATGGACAGCTTCAACACTGGAATTTAGAATTAGTATTTCATCAATTAATAAATGTCAAATCTCAAAAAAAACTTCTATAATACTGAGTCTAGAGTGTATGTATGCACGTGTACATGCATTATGCGACTTAGGTAGCTTATTGCCTTGGGCACTTGATTGGCATCTGAATTTATACACTCATGTCCTTTGACTTTTGGAAAACCACTGTGATGTTTCCTTGATGATTACTTCCTCTTTGTTTTCTCTCTCTGTCACTCCATTGACTTGGCATGAGGCTTCTTAGACTGATACTCTATATATCTTAGATTTTCTCTCAGTTTTTCACATCTCTTTGTTCTACTTCCTGGTGATTTTATTAGATTGTATCCATAATTTATTTGAATTTCAGAGTCATATTTTCATTTTACAATAGTTCCTCCTCATTAGCTATTTATATTTTGCTGATGCAATAATTTTTTTTACTCCTTTTTAAAAATATTTTTTTAATGTTTATTTTTGAGAGAGAGAGAGTGTGTGCGCGTGCATGTGTGCATGAGTGGGGAGGGGCAGGGAGAGAGGGAGACACAGAATCCGAAGCAGGCTCCAGTCTCTGAGCTCTGAGGTTGGAGCTGTCAGGACAGAGCCTGACACTGGGCTTGAACTCATGGACTGTGAGATCATGACCTGAGTTGAAGTTGGACGCTTAACTGACTGAGCCATTTGGGCGCCCCTATTTCTAAAAATATTAATTAGAAAATTTTTAAAGTTTAAATTGTGTTTTTCCAAAGTATACCTGTTCCTTTCAGAATGACATATTCTGCTTGTTTATTTTGGCCTCTCTCTTATGTTATGGAATTTCCCGAAAAGTCCTGTGATATTTGGCTATTGCATCATATTTAAGAACCAGACAATAAACTGATCTTGAGGGGTGTGTGTGTGTGTGTGTGTGTGTGTGTGTGTGTGTGTAAGGGGAAGGGGAATGGTCAATGCTTTCAGGTTGGTAGTTGCCTTTAATGTGATGTGCAGAAGTGGACAATAATCCTGGGGACCCATAATTCTCAGGTTTGAGGTCTTTTCTCTGTGGGCATTCCATTGCTTTGGAAAAGAATCCTCTTGTTACTTACATAATGGGTATATTAGTTTGCTAGAGGGCTGTCATAACAAAATACCATGGACCACATGGCTTAAACAGCAGAAATGTATTTATTTACAGTTTTAGAGCCTGCGAGTCCAAGATAATGGTGTTGGCAAGTTTTGGTTTCTCCTGAAGCCTTACTCTTTGGCCAGCATAAGGTCATCTTCTCACTGTGTCCTCTCATAGCCTTTCTTCTGAGTGCATGTATCTCTGGTGTTCCTTCCTCTTCTTATAAATACTGGCCTATTGGATTAGGACCCACCCTCATGGTCTCATTTTAAGTTAATTACCTCTTTTTTAGGGCCCCATCTCCAAATACATTCACTTTCTGAGGTACTGGGAGTTAGGACTTCAACATGTGAATTTGGGGGAGGATACTTTTCAGTCCGTAACAGTGGGTAGATAGATATCTGTCAGTCTGCCTATAAGAAGAGGGTTTTAAAGTGTGAGATCAACTGTTGGGTCAAGAGCAGGATTTCTTAAATTTGGCACTTCTGACATTTTGGGCTACATAATTCTTTGTTGTAGGACCTGTCCTGTGCATGGAAGGATGGTTAGTAGCATCCCTGACTTCTTCTACTCACTAGATGCCAGTCATGACAATCAAGTATCTTTAGACATTGACAAATGTCCCTGGGGAGTAGGGCAAAATTCCTACCCAGTTGAGAATCAATCTGTGGCTTTCTCTATTTTAGGAAGTCTTAGGGAAGAATATAGATGAGTATGGATGGTCAGTGCACTATATGTAAATTAAAGGCTCTCCTACCTCACCTTTATTATAAATTATAAATGATAAAACTGAGACTTTGAGAGAAGAAGTAATTTGCACACAGTTGCATCTAACAGTAGTAGAAAAGACAGGATTGGAATCCAGTTCAGTTGACTCCTAGTCTCGTGCCCTTTCCACGAACTCAACTTTTCTGCTTCAGCATGATTTGTTCTCTTCAGAGAGATTTCTCCTCTTTAAAGGAAAAAGTCCCCAGCAGATTATCTGGATTCCTTGAATTAATAAACTCTAGTAACAGCAAAAGCTTTTGGGAAGAACCCTTTACCTCAAACTTTTGCATGTTTTAAAAAAGAAATTAAACTCTGATCTCAGTAAGAAACTGCTTTAAACTGGGAGGTTGAGAGTAGATGGCTACTGTGTTCTATCCTCTATTAAATGATTACAGATAAAATACCGACTTCATTCATTCATTTGTGTATTATTTATTTCTTCCAACTCTCTGGCTGAGGACAAGCATTGCAGTGTGTGTGTGTGTGTGTGTGTGTGTGTGTGTCCGCACACACACTGAGTGCCTGCCTGTATTTGTGTATTGTGGGTGTGCGTGATGTCTGTGCATTTCTATGTGGCATGTGTATGTATGCATACACATTGGGTGCACTAAATTTGGGTTTGCTCAAAAAGGAATAAACAGAATTTTATCAGAATAGTCCAGAGTATAGCAGTATTACCCAGTGCTTCCTCTAAGAACAGCACACACTCATTTGGTGTTGCTGATTTTTCATCCTTAGCATCCACAAAGCACTCTGAGATCTCTTCTAACACCTTGACAGATGGTGATTTGACCCCCAACCCCCCATCACCCAATTTGGGCTGACAGTATTGGCAGCCTTCTGCTTGGAGGACTTCTGCTGCCCATCAAAGTCAGCTCTGATGAGGCTTTGAAGACACACACGTGTCAGGTGTGAAAGAGCTGCACAAGTGGGCCCAGACCTTCTAATCTTACTCCCAGGAGGGGCCAAGAACTCTGCCCACTGGAGCCCATGACCTTGACCTTGACCAGCTGAAGACACTGAATCCTGGGCTTGGGAGCAGAAAGAATGCTGTGGACTGTGAGTCTCCAGGGATCCAAGAGAGAGAGAGATGATTGGAGACCAGTCTGAAGGGGAAAGTGAAGTCTGGGATGAAGGAGGGCAGCGTTCAGTCACTCTTTTGTTACCATATGGGAAAATTTGTTTCATTTCTTCAAATATTATAAATTCTATGATAGAAGAGACTCCTCCATATTCTTTTCCCATGTCCGCCATAGGGCCCAGCAGAAAGTGTCTGAATACTAGTTGAGTGATACGTGTATTCCATTCTCTGTTTCAGTAGTACTTACACATGGGGATTTCATTCATTCATGTATTCAGCAAATACTTAGTGCCTACTTTGTGCCAAGGATTGTCTTAATTCTGGATTACAACAATGAGCAAAACAGACAAAAATCCTTGCCTTTTGGAGAGACAACAAATAAATCTGATAGTTAAGATAGAATGTGAACACTAAAGGACAGATGGGGGGGTTCCATGTATGTGGGAAGGATGGGTTAAAATTTTAGATAGAGTGGTCAAAGAAGGCCTCAGTGATGATCTGTGTGAAGACCTGAAAGACGTTGGGGAAGAGAGGAGAGGTACTTTCTGTTTAGATCATTTTGTAGGACTCAGCACATCACTTACAAAGTGGGTGTTTTGTTTGTTTTTTTATGAAACATCTTCACCTCTCACAGGAATCAGTGTTCTCTTGTTTCTGCCTTCGGCCAATCCTTGCACCTATGCACTGGGTTCTATCTTTCCTATCTCCTAGAAATGCTTTTACTCATCAGTATGGAACTCACCTTCCTATGGGCTCAGGTTGAAACTTGCTTTAGGGTCTTCCTTCTTAGTAAACAAACAAACAAATAATGAAATTCCCTTCCTGAACATTGTATTTACCTCTGTCTACCACTTTATTCTAGTCTCTCTTTTATGGCAAAACTTATTGAGAAAATGGTCCTGATTTACTGTCTTGACTTTGGCTTCTCAACCCATTGTTAGATGGCTTTCCTCCAAACCATTAAAATTCTACTTGTGAGGGTCACTATGCAGATTAAAAAGCCAGTTGCTCAGCCTCAGACCACCTTTCTAGACTCTCTTTTGGGATCCTGGGACCAGGAGTCTGCAAACTCCATTTGTCCTTTGTCATCTGGTTTCCACTGGGTGTTGCTGAGAGGGGACACTAGAGGGAGACTGTCAGGCAGGAGGAGGTGAAAAGGGTTTGTTCTTCCCCATTTGCATGCTGTTTTGGTCAGCATCTCCCCAGAAACAGCCCCACACCCCAGATGGAGTTGTTGGCTCCAGTCCCCTGCTTCTGCCAGCACCCAGCACCCTCATGCCCTTCTGCTCAGACGTCGCAGCCTCTGCTCTGCTGGGCCCATCCTTCAAGTTTCTAAGGCATCAGCTCTAGCTGAGTAGGCTCCCTCCCCTGAGTCCAAGCTCCCCAAGGCCCTTAAATGAGCTCCAGAGGTATCCGAAGCAGCTGGGCAGCACTCCCTCCTTTGAGGCCAGAGCCCAGCTCCATAGGGCCTCTGCTCCAAGGGCCTGGATTCGAATGGCTCCCACCTCTGCCTTTGTTTCCCTGGCCCTAGAGGAGGTGATTGCTTCCTGCAGTTAAAATCTCTGTGCTTTCTCAGTCTTCCCTTTTGCATTTTCAGCTCTTTAACCCCTGGATTTGGCTGCCAAAGCAAATGGATCTCTCTCCATCTTTTATATCATGTAGCATTTTACCTTTCTGACGGCTCTCTCCTTCAAGAGCTCTCTTCCCTTCTGCCTCTTGGGACCATTCTTTCCTGGTTCTCCTTCTCACTCTTGAACTGCCCCTTCTCAGTCTCCCCCATGATCTCTGGCTACCCTTTAAATCTTGACTGTCCTGAGCTCCCTCCCTGGCTTCTCTTCTTACCCTGCTCCATTCCAAGCCCTGGCTTCAACCTCTTGTTAAGGATTCCAGTTCTCCAGGCTTGTTCAGACTTCTCTCTAGAGCTCACACTCCTATTTACAATTGCTGGTTAGATCTTTCTTCTGAATATTTCACAGGCTCTTTAGTCTCAGCATTTTTCAAATAAATCTTGTCATCTTCTTATCCCAAACTGCTCTCCTGCTATGTTCACCATCTGCCCCATTGCCTAAGACAAAATGATAAGATCTGTTTGGGTTTCTCCCTCGGCCCTACATCCTGCCTTTACTTGCACTTAACGTTTCTTTAGGCTTTGACTTCCCTCTCCAGCTCCTGCCATAGTTCAGATAATGAGAGCTAACACAGAGCACTTAATGTGTTCCAGAAGCCATACTAAGGACTTTATATAGAACTCATTTAATCCTCACAGCAGTAATTCTATGGGGTAAGTCCATTTTTATCCCCATTTTACAGACGAAGAAACTGAGGTATAGAAAATGTATGTGACCTACCCAGTCACTCAACTAGTAAGTTTACAGAGCTTAGATTTGAGTTCAAGAAGGTGGGCTCTTAACCATGCTGCACAACAGCCTCTCAAGCACCTTGGATGAATCCCCAGCTTGCCTGAATCAGTTTCCTTCTGTGGAGCTCTTCCCAAACCTTCCTCCTCCCCACTGTCAGAGTAGACTCCCTTCTTTGTACTTACAGACCCCACTTACCATAATTGTTGTTAACACATCTTCCTTGATGAGCAGTGACTACTTCAAGGGCAGTGAGGATTTTACTTGTTCATTTTTCTCTCCAGCATGTAGTATAGGGGCTAAGACATAGTAGAAGCTCAGTAAATATTTTGGGGACTAGAAAGAATTATTTTCAGTACTCTTTGGCCAGTTGAGTTCAGTGGTTAGAACCTGAATTGGGGTCTTCCTCTGGGCATATGTTTGTCAGCTGAGGGACACACCCCCAGGGACAGTCACTTATGTCAGAGTGAATTTGGCAAGGTGATCTTCGTTGCCTGACAGTCCCTGCCTGACAGAATAATATAAGAAAACTTTCACAAAACAGTGTGATCTGCTCTTGGCTTTGAAAATCCTACCAACTGGTGGGGAAATAAGAAGCAAGACTCACGGCAAAGGCAGCATGCTAATCAGCTCCGTGTGTCTTATCTCATGTTGTAAGAAAAAAGAATCATGCAAATGTTGTATAATTGTTTGTCTTCATTATGTGAGCTTGTTCCTCACTTCATTATGCACAGAATTTGCAAGTTGCTTTCTGCCTTCTTCCCATTTCAAATAGCTGATTTGAAATTTCAGGAGAGGTACATATTAATTAGCAGGCCTCCATATAGCAAATATTAATTTAGAAACTGGTGTGAAGCATAAACATCAACATAACAGCCATTATAGAATGAGAAATGATATACATGTTTTCAAGGTCCAGATAGATGGGAGGTTGTAATCTATTTTGAAGATCTGGATAAACACATTTTTTTTTTAGTAGATTGTCCCCCTTGCTCCTGGGGATGACAGCAAAGGGTGGATGGAATGGGATGTTCAGCATGGCTTATATAGAAGAGGTGTGAGGATTAAAATTAAGGAGGAAAAAACAAGAGCAAACAGCAAGTAACTATGGATAATACCTAGGTAAGTTTCCAAGGATGTTCCCATTGAGCCCAGATGTTTTAGTTACTGTTCTTTTGAGTGTAATGAACACAGGCAGTGATATTTCTCATAATCACACCTTGTGGTTAGTGCTAAAGAAAGAGACAAACCAGGAGCATGGGGTAGATATGGGGCCTGTTCCTTCAAAACCATGTGTCCTACCTCAACCCTCCCTAGAGCTCCTGGGAGGCCTGAATAAGAAAGGGGAGGAAAGAACAGAGAAACTCTTTGGGGATCCCAGCACCCCTTCATATATTAGCTGGGAGACACCAGCCAACTTACTTGCCCATTCTGAGCCTCTGGTTCTTCATCTACGGACTGTATATAATAACATCTACTTTTTAACAAGGTTCCAATGAAGATTAGAGCTAAGGAAGGTAGAGACTTCTAGAAGAAGCATAAAAAGGAGACACTTTCCTTGACCAAAAAGGAAGGAGCTGCAGTGTCTCAAAGGTCCAGATGAGAAGTCTCAGTGGCTAGTTTCTGAGAACCTGCTCAGCTCCTTTCATAGTACCCATCCACCCACAGAAGATTTCTGATAAAATCCCAACAGATACAAACATGGGTTGACATTTTTATATTTCATTAAAATCTCAAAGCCCCAATTTTCAGCCACTGTTTATGTTTATTCTTATGTTTATTCATGACCCACTGAAGGTGCTCAGTGTTGGAGAGAACTGACATGGCTTCAGGGGCCCTGCCATTATTTTGGGGATGTGTTTGAGACTACGATAGACACAAGGACCCTTCTTTGAGCCATCCCCTTCTTGGTGCTCCCAACCCCATCCAACCAGTCTCACCACCCTGGCCCTATATCAAGGAGGCCATCTGTGTATATGGGAATGGACATCTCAGTGGCACTCTGCTTCAAGATCAAGAGCCGCCCCCACGATTAGACACAGAAATAGGAGCAGGAGGAAAATGACAGCTCTTTTACAGAAATCTAAATGACGTAGCTTCAGGAGGTTTGGTGAAAAGCCTACTCTTTGCCATCTTCCCCCACAAAAAGCCCTATGGAAAGTTCAAGCACCCAGGAAGGTGGCTTTTAAGAAAGCCACTGAAGGAGCCAAATAAATATATTTATGCATTTTCTAAATTTAGACCAGTGGGGAGAGACATACTGTTTACAAGTGCTTGAAAGGTGTAAACATTGTGGAGGTAAGAGGAAGCTGAAGGGGTACACAAGAAACTGTATCTCAGAATATTTGATGGAACAGGATGAACATGCAATTATTAAAGAAATGATATTTGGAAGAGGCCTGCTAGTCTAGGGCTGGCCTCCTGGGGAGACGTGAAGGCAGCTGCACCTATGCTGTCCCCACTGCCTCCCTCTGGCTGAAGAAGGGGGTGGAGGGGTCATCTGGGGATTGATGCAGGAAAACAGATGAGTAAAAGGAGATTTTTTAAAATTGTGGTGAATGATTATTTTTTATTGCCTAACCTTAGAGCAGAAACTAAGAATGAACAATAGTAAGGTCATCCAAGAAAATTTAGGGTGTGGAGAAAAAAATGGACTCTCAGCTACCTTGATGCAAGTGGCCATCCAGGTCAAGTTTGGAGAACCTGGCAGGTCTGTAGCAGCCTGTGGGGCAATGGAGCTCCCACTGGGAAGTGAAGGACTCACTGATCTTAGTATAGAAAAGGGATGTTTATATTCTTGTATTTTATTTTTTATTAGGAATTTTATTGTCTTTAACCCCTCCTTAAAATGTAAAATTCCCCCTTGAGTACACCTAGTTTCAGTTAAATGGATAAATGATTAGGTTAAGAGTAGAAGTTTCAACACAGAAATAATCCTTAAGTGAGCAGACATTTACCAAATAGAGTGACATCAGCCAAACAGATATTTCCCAGCTCAAAATTATGCTATTCTGAAGTAAAAGTGTATCTTTGAGAAGACAGGGAGGAACCTGAAATGCATAGTGAAAGAAGTCAGTTTGAAAAGGCTGCAGACTGTGTGATTGCAACTATATGTCATTCTGGAACAGGCAAAGCATAAGGACAGTAAAGCGATCAGGGGTTGGAGGTAGAGGGGGAAGGAGGAAGGCATGAACAGGTGGTGCATAAGGGATGTTTAGGGCTGTGAAATGACTCTGTGTGATGCTGTCATGGTGGATACATGACATTATGCATTTGTCAAAACTCACAGAATATACAACACAGAGTGAACCTTAACGTAAACTGTAGCTTTACATTAGTAATAATGTAATAGTAATGTAATTAGTAATAATGTAATTAGTAATAATGTATCAACATTATTGGCACATCAGTTGTAACAAATGTAGCATCCCAGTGCAAGATATTAGTAATAATGGGGGGAAACTTAGGTGGAGGGAGAGAGTACATGGGAGTTCCTTGTACTTCCTGCTCACTTCTTTCTGTAAACCTAAAACTGCTCTTAAAAAAAAAAAATTGTTGATTAAAAATTTTTTTCTTTTTAAAAGAACTTTTTCAAGTTTATTTATTTTTGAGAGACAGGGAGAGACAGAGGGTGAGCAGGGGAGGGGCAGAAAGGGAGGGAGACACAGAATCTGAAGCAGGCTCCAGGCTTTGTCAGCACTCGAACCCACGAACCGAACCGTGAGATCATGATCTGAGCCAAAGTGGGACGCTTAACCGACTGAGCCACCCAGGCGCACCCCCCCCCCCCAAATTTTCTTTTTCTAAATCATCTGGGTGGCTGAAAAACCTCCGGTATTAGAAAAAGAAAATCTCAGTGATTACATTTATTTTATTTCATTAATCAACATAAGCCTAGTAAATACTGAGCTAATGCTAGGCTCTGAGGAGCTGAGATTAAATAGAATCACTGCCTTCAGCAGTAACAGTAACCACATCATTAGCCCACAACAGCAATAACTAATGTTTATTGACTGCTTCTTCCGTTTTAGGCCCTGAATTCACTCTCATTTAATTTCATAACCCTAAGAGGGGCAAATAAAGAAAGTTACATTTTATATTGGCTTGACAAATAAGGAAATAAGTTTTGGAAATTTAAATAACTTGCCCAAGGTCACCCACCTAGGAAATAATAGAGTCAAAACTGTATTGAGGTAATCTGACCACTGCCGTACAGAACTCTAGGGTATATCCCCACAGGAACACGGAGCCAGGTGTTCTATTTGCAAGGCTGCTTTGAAGAGTTTTGTTGTTCTTAGGGAAATCTCCAAGTCAAGAGAACAGATTCCATTATAAACAGGAATCTGATATGGTTCTGCCTCAAAAAGCTGAGTAACTCTTTTTACAGAAGAAATCTATCAGATTATATAATTGTATTTCTCCATTCAAATTTGAAAAATCCCTTTATTGCAATTATTGTTGTTGCTGCAAAGAGTACATTAGCACAAGACAGAACTTTACAGCTATTGAGACTTAAACTACAAGGAAAACAAATCAGAAAATGAGGTGAGGCTCAAGTATGTATCTATATTTAACTTTATATGAATAAGAAGAGCATTAAACTTCACCGCCGCTTGAGGCCATTAAAATCTTTTTCATTATCCTGGGAACACTATTGCTCAGATCGCTTCTAAAATTCATGGAAAAGAGAACAGTGACTGTGGAAAATGAGACAGATCCTTTCTTTCCCACACACAGGTTTCATATAGCCATCCTTTCAAGAGTTTGTTGACTCACAGTTGTGAGACCACCTTGAATTAATGTCCTCTTAAGTAGGACATAGTCAATCTAACAACCAAGCAAACACCACATGTAAGTAGTGTAGTAGGAGTTACGGGCTACAAGGTGGGAAGTAATCTCAAAAAGAACTAGAACACAGATGAACAAGCACATAGACATAAGAAAAATAACTGTAGCTCTCATAATGAAAGCTAGCATCACATTTCCCACAAATGGATGATGGAAGCCTTGGAGATGAAAAGAGCTTGCAGCAAAGTTCAAAAAAGGTCTACACCCACAATGAGAAACAGCATCTTTGAAATCCACAGCTCCTAAAGGTTGGCTACTTGTCATCTCTGTCCATCCTTATGGTCCTCACTGCCTACTACTTCTTGAGTGACTGAATTTTTTTGTGAAAAACCCAGTATCACCCATTACAATCAGTTTTGTCTAGGACACTAATGCCTTTTCACACTCAAAGAAGTTCCTCCTTTGCATGATAGGCCCACAGATTTTGACTGGGCTAAATTACTGTAGAGACCAAGTCCTTCTCCTCACCAGGAAGTGTACTTGACCATTTATGGGTGGTGAGAGAGAGCTCTACAGCTCTTTCCGAGGTGACCCTTCCCAGGGCAGGTAATCCTGAGAAGCATTGGAAATGGCATTTCCCCATACCCTGAAACCCTGTCTTCAAGGGTAAAAAAAAAAATGGTATCTTTAAAGTTTCTTCCTGGAGTGGTAGAAAATGACTGAGTAGCTCTAATCATGGGCTTTAATATGGATGCCAAAGAAAGTGTAGCTGGACTCCACATAAAATGCCTTGAGTTATTGTATCTCCCAACTAGTGCCACAATAAACTTGCTTTGTGGTCAAATAAGTCTGGGAAACACTGAAGACTTGAGGATTTACACTGAAGAAAAATTTTTAAATACTAGAAAATCCTGCATTAAAAAATGTGTTTAACCTTTCTTTACATCCCCCTCCTCCGTCTTTCCCTATGGAACACCAGTAAATTCCTAGGAGAGTTCTTTGAGAAATCTTTCTTTAGAGTCAAGAGATGTTCATGAATATAAATACCTATGCAGGATGCTTGGTTGATGGATTTCTTTCTTATGACCAACCATTGTAAGATGATTAGTTCCTGCAAATTGCCCTTCGTGACAGAAAGTTCACACACATCTTCTCACTGCCCTTCATCCATTATCTGGAGCCTAAAACAGAAAATTCGATGTATTATGATGTAAATAGAAAGGTCAGTCCTGTCTATCAACACAAGGCCTTGTTAGAGAAGCAGAAACGTGCCCCTTTTCTGTTGCTCTGAGTCATCTCTCCAGGGTAACTAACTTCCTAACTTTTGGAAAAATAAAGGGACGTGTAACAAAATCCTTGCCATTTTCTGAGGAAAGGAGATGAAGCACACCATGATTCCTGGATGCTGAGAGAATTATTGACTGATGGGGAACTGAAAGGAAGCCCTGCCCCTATAAACCCCCAAACAGGAGTGTAGCTGCCCACGGGTAGTGTCCCAGGCCCCTGGAGCACTCACGGGAGACCCTGCCATTGTCTTGTACAGCTCCTGTCATCACTGGCATGTGATGTTCATGCTACAGAGACCCAGTGTTAATGACCTGAAGACCATAAATCATTTGTCTGCCTCCATGCCCCTCCAATCTACTCTCCAACACTGTGTTCAGAGAAGTCTTTCCAAAACACATGTGTGTTTACCTCCCCTCCCTCTGAGATTCCATCAAAGTGATAGTATAAACCCAAAATGATAGACTAGGATGAGGACTATATGCAGGTAAGAGGGCTTAACACACTTCTGAAATAAGTGGAGCAGAGAGGATGAAGGGTCTGCAAAGGGGGTAGCTGAGGAAGGAGAACACAGAAGATGGGAGTGGTGTCTGAGGAAGAAGGTAAGGAAGCTATTGCAGAGGCACACAAAGGAACAGGCAGCTGAGGAAGGATCCCACCTACAGAACCAAGGAGGGGCTCAGGACTTAGAAATTCCAAGTATCACCAAAGGCAAGAAGGAGAAAAGGGGTCAAAATAGGGAGGATACTTGAAGGTCTATATTTGGAAGATCAAGCCCTCTAGCAACATTTCTCATCCCTTGTGGAGAATGTTGAACATTCAAACATCTACCTGTTAGGCAAAAAGAAAAGAAACATTTGCAAAGTATGTTATTATTGGCCAAATTGCATCCCCCCAACATTCCTATCTTAAAGTCCTAACCCCCAGTACCTCAGAATGTGACTGTATTTGGAGATAGGGCCTTTAAAGAGGTACTTAAGGTAAAATGAGGTTGTATGGGGTCCAGTATGACCCCAGTCCTTATAAGAAGATGAGATTAAGAGAGACGTGCACAGAGGAAAGACCATGCGAAGGCACAGGGAGAAGACTGCCATCTGCAAGACAAGGAAATGAGCCTCAGAAGAAATTGACCCTCCAGAGACATGAGAAAATACATTTTTGTTTGTTTCAACCACCCAGTCTGTGGCACTTCATGTTGGCAACTCTAACAGACTAATACATGTATTTTCCTTAACTGAAATTGAATAGCTCCAGATAAAAGTTCTCTGTAATTTGACACTGGTGGGTGACTGTTTCACTATCTGATCACCCTAAGAGGTAGGCTGCTTGGTGACAAGATCCTTGTTCTTCACAGAGAGTTCCTAGTAAGCTTTGTATCAAAATTGTTTTAAATTTAATGTTTATTTTTGAGAGAAAGAGAGAAATAGAGCATGAGTAGGGAAGGGGCAGAAAAAGAGGGAGACACAAAACCCGAAGCAGGCTCCAGGCTGTCAACACAGAGCCCATTGGGGGGCTTGAACTCACAAGCTGTGAGATCACGATCTGAGCCAATATCGGTGCTCAACTGACTGAGCGATCCAGACACCCCTTAAAAATCTTTTTAAATGTTTATGTATTATTTTTGAGAGAGAGAGAGAGAGACAGAGCATGAGCAGGGGAGGGGCAGAGAGAGAGGGAAACACAGAATCCGAAGCAGATTTCAGGCTCTGAGTTGTCAGCACAGAGCCCAGTGGGGGGCTTGAACTCATAAGCTGTGAGATCATGACCTGAGCCGAAGTTGGTCGCTCAACTGACTGAGCCATCCAGGCGTCCCTGTATCACCAAATTCTTAAATAAGAGATCACCACCATTTATACATAGTTTACCTTAAGAGATTTAAGGATAGTCTCCAACATAAAATAGAGAAACCAAGAAAATACATTTTTAAAAATGACCATGGATGGAACAGATAATTCAGGGAAAGAAGGTTAATGTTTCCTACTTAATACTCTTAAAGAAATTTGAGAAACAGTTAAATTATAAAGCAAAAATAAGAGCTATGAACAAAGGATGGAGAAAGAATAAAAAGCCCGAAAGTTGAATATATGTTGTAAAATAAATTTAATTGAAGAACCATAGGATATTTAAGGCCCTCCCAGAAAGTAGAACACAAAAGAAAGAGCCCTAAAAGGAGAGAATATAATAAACATAGAGGGCCAGCAGAGGGGGAACATCTTATAATAGAAGTCCCAGAAAGAGGGGTGCCTGGGTGGCTCAGTCGGTTGAGCGTCTGACTTAGGCTCAGGTCATGATATTGCAGTTGGTGGGTTTGAGCCCTGGGTTGGACTCTGTGCTGGCAGCTCAGAGCCTGGAGCCTGTTTCAGATTCTGTCTCCATCTCTCTGCCTCTCCCCTGCTCGTGTTCTGTCTCTCTGTCTCTCTGCCTCTGTCTCTCTGCCTCTGTCTCTCTGTCTGTCTCTCTCTCAAAAAAAAAAAAAAAAAAATGAAGTCCCAGAAAGAAAGAGCAGAAAGTGGAGGAAATTATCATAGAAGTTAGTAATGCAAGAAATTTTCCTACACTTGAAGAGCAAGAATCTCCAAATTAAAATGGATAAGTAAAGAAAGACCCAATAACATTATGAAATTTCAGAACATCAATGACAAAGACAAAATACTAAAGTCTTCAAGTGAGAATGAGAGAGGGAAAAGGGTCCTATAAAGAAATGAGAATCAGAATGACATTGGATTTCTCATCAGCAACATTGGATGATAAAACACAGGGAACAGATTTGTCATGATTGAGAATCTAAAAGAAAAATGGGAACAAAATTAAGTCAGTAATTCTAGGAAATTCTAGTAATTCTAGGAAAAATCAGACTGAATATTAAAAAAAAAGGTGATTTGGTATTATAAAACAAAGGCAAGGAAATGTAATCAAAGTCTATGACTTTTTTATTCAGTGAACAATTTTTACACAGTCAATAATTACAAACTGTATTGCTTTTTAACTTTTGGATCAATCTATAGTAAAAATACAGAAGACTTAATGATTATAAAAGTGTTAACATGGACAATCTAGAAGTGAGACAAGTATTAACATGGACAATCTACAGATGAGAAAGCCTGGTAGATCAAGGTGCAGAAAGCTATGTGAAAAGCTGAAGTGATACTAATATTCTCATTTACAGTCTGGAGGGTTAAGAGATGTTGTTTATATTTGAAGTATCGGGAAATGATTCTGTAGATGTAGTTAAAGGTACAAGGGTCAGATGTAGATGAAAAATTAAAAAGCAGGTCATTAGGATGGTGATCTACAATGACGAATGAATAGAAATTGTGGTACATCTCCTTGTAGTCAATAAAATGGATATCATTTAGATACAGAAACATGTCTGAGATCTTTTAAATGAAAAAAATAAACTATAAAATTTTAGTTACAAAATGTTCATCTAGTTATTTCTTGATGATAGGCTTATAGGTCATTTTCTTTACATTCATTCAACAAGTTTTCTATATAGTTCATCCATTTAGAAGGTTTATTGGTTATCTGCTATATGTTTCAGTACTATGCTAGGGGCTGGGAGTAATGAATATGGAAGTTTATAATACTCAAGTCTCTGCCACACAGCTTATAGTCCAGCAAGAAAGATACATATTGTACAAGTAACGATTTGAAAACGTGAGCTTTATGGTGCACCTGGGTGCCTCAGTTGGTTAAGTGACTGAATTAAGCTCAGGTCATGATCTCATGTTTCATGAGTTCGAGTCCCACGTCGGGGTCTGTGCTAACAGCTCAGAGCCTGGAGCCTGCTTCATATTCTGTGTCTCCCTCTCTCTCTCTGCCCCTCCCCCTCTTGTGCTCTCTCTCTTTCTCAAAAATAAATAAAAAAATAAAATAAAATGTGAGCTTTATGGATGGAAGACAATCATGATGTTAGGAGAGCATTGAGCACAAGTCCTAAACCTAATCTAGGAACATGAAAAAGATTGCTTCAACCAACTTCTTTTAAGTTTTAAATGAGAGAGATTTGTTTTGTTTTTGTTTTTTTTTTTAAAAGCAGAGATTCAAAGATAGGAACATATTGTTATCTCAGTTACATAAATGTATGTGCTCAGGAAAAATTCTCAAGGGAAACAGTAAAACATTAACTGAGATTATATTTAGATTCTGGAATCTGAGGAATTTTGTATTCTTCTTTATACTTTTATGATTTTTTCCAAGTTTTCTGCTAAGTGGATGAATGGCTTTGATAATAAAAGTTATTGTTACTGGTGAGGCAGTTACATATTTGTGCTTGGAGATCCGTTCCCTAGTACTGCCTATGGAAGCCGAAGGCAGTTACTAATCTATCTGAAGCACAATTACAAACAGTTGCCAAAACATCTGTCTACCTTAGGCATTTCTAAAGGCTGTCACTGGAGATGGTAGATTCGTTTCAACAAATTTTCCAGTTAGCAAACTTAGAGACTTTGTTTGCATTTTGCTAATAGAAGCACATATCGGGATACTCCTCAAAAGTGCAAGGAGATGCAGATGACAGGAATAAGCCAAGCAGTGACCTATTATTTCTGATACTTCTTTGTTTATTGGGCTACTGTGTCATGCCTCTAAAAATTTAACTATACCCTATAGTATGTTTTTATTGAAAAAACGTGGTTTAAAATGTAAAGTAATCCTTGTTTTTATGCCCATGTTCCTTGGGTTGTGTTTCTGGGTTCTAAAAGCATTTAGATTAGTTTTCCGTGACTACTTTCAAGAAGTTATTCCTACATGTAAAATCAAATCTGTCAGTGGTAATTTTTATGGACTTGGACATTAAGTGTACTGCACGTATACGTCCTTTGCCTTACATTATGTCTTCAGTTGCACATGTATATCATTACTTTGAGAACCACATAACTATATTTTATCCAAAGATCTTTTTTCTCCAACATGAACTAAGGTGGAAAATCAAATTAATGTATCTTAAGTTGGCAATATATATAAAAACCTCATGTTATAACTACAAGATTCATCTGAAAGGTAAATTGCAGTGTGTGCACCCAGAGATTTAAAATCAGGTTCCAGGGGCGCCTGGGTGGCTCAGTCGGTTAAGTGGCCAACTTTGGCTTGGGTCGTGATCTCGCGGTCCGTGAGTTCAAGCCCCGTGTCAGGCTCTGTGCTGATAGCTGGGAACCTGGAGCCTGCTTCTGTTTCTGTGTCTCCCTCTCTCTCTGCCCCTCCCCCATTCGCGCTCTGTCTCTCTCTGCCTTTCAGGGATGAATAAATGTTAAAAAAAAATAAAAATAAATAAAAATAAAAATAAAATCATGTTCCAGGTTAGGGCGCCTGGGTGGCTCAGTCGGTTGAGTGACTAACTTTGGCTCAGGTCATGATCTCACGGTTTGTGAGTTTGAGCCCCGAGTCGGGCTCTGTGCTGACAGCTCAGAGCCTGGAGCCTGCTTCAGATTCTGTGTCTCCTTCTCTCTCTGCCCCTCCGCCACTCATGCTCTGTCTCTCTCTGTCTCAGAAATAAATAAACATTAAAAAAATTTTAATATAAAATCACGTTCCAGGGGCATCAGCACTTACAGAAAACCTCCTGTGTTCTCATTCCTTAGGAGATTTATTAATATAAGGAAAGGGTAGGAATGGTGTATAAATGCGTCACTTTATCTAACTTCATCTTCTTACTTCTGTTTGTTTATGTGTCTCTGCTAGAAAGGGGGGGTCGGGTTTCCAAAGGGTATTGTTATATTATGGAAATAGTACAGTCTGCTAGTCCAAAGAACTGGGTTCTGATTCTGACTTTACCATTAACCAGTTAAGTCACTTAACTTCTCTGGTTCTCATTTAAACAAATGATCTCTCTTAAAAACTGAGAATAAACTGAGGGTTGATGGGGGGTGGGAGGGAGGGGAAAGCGGGTGATGGGCATTGAGGAGGGCACCTGTTGGGATGAGCACTGGGTGTTGTATGGAAACCAATTTGACAATAAATTTCATATTAAAAAAATAAAAGATTTAAAAAGGAAAATAAACCAAATGATCTCTTCAAGTCATTTCTAATGTAAATGTTCAGTGATTTGATGAGATCTAACTTTTGGATAAATTGTGGAGAGTAAAGGCTACTGTGCACAGTTCCTACTCCTCTGGGATCCAGGCCTTTTGTCGTCACCCCTATTCAGAGCCACTTTGTCCTCTACCAACTACCTACTTCAGGAAAATCTCACAGCAAGGATTCAACAGTGTTGAGGGGGCTATAATAAAACAACATCCTCCATATGGCCCAAAGGAGAGAGGTCTTAAGGGGTATGGGTTTAGAGTCCAAAACATGTGTCTTCTCTGGAGGGAGCTCTCAGGCCTCCCCAGCTAAATTCATGCTCTTATCCTTTTCCTAGTTCTTCTGAATCCATTTACCTGAACAATTTCTTCCAAATCTACTTTCAACTCCAGATTGATATCTAAGCTGATTCTGCCAATGGGGACAGTGAAGGGGTCATAAAGGAAAGTAAGCAAAAAAGTCAATATCCATTCAAAGGGGGGGAAAGCCCACAATAACAAAAACCAAGGTTCTGTATGCCCCCTACCAACTTAAAACACTGCTTTCCTATAGAAGCTCAACCATTTTCTATAATTCTGATTTTCTTTTAGCAATCTGCATCCTTCCTAGAAGACACGTTTTTTTGTTCTCTTATGTACATTCCATATAAAAGTACATTCCATAGCACAATGAGCAACTATGGGCTGAATTCTCTGGAAACTGCCATCATTTCTCTTTCTACCTTCCTTTTGTTTCTAAGAGCAGTTGTGAATTAGTATAGACCCAAAATAGGAGTTGAAATATGTATTGCATCATTTGTCATGTAGCTACAAAGGAAGCAGCAGAGCTAACCAGAAATGAGCAATGGGAGATTTCTGATAAACAGCTCTGATGGTTATCTATAAGCTGAATTAAATCATAGACTCCAGAGTTTGGAATTGCATTTTGAATGGCAAAATTAGAGGTAATTGCCTCCCACTTATATGATAGTGTCAATTTAATGTGGAATTTGAGTATGGTTTTACAGACTTATTCCATTTTGTGTTAGTGCAGAGAACATTTATTTACTTATCAGGCTTCCATGGAGCATGTTTAAATTTGGAAGAAGAAATGATTAAAAACAAACAAACAAACAAATACCTGGGTGTCCTGATATGGATACCATAATGGATGTTGATAGTATTTAGAAGTAAAATGAATGAGATTACCTTTTTACAGAGTCAGTATTCATCAGTGAAAATATGCAAATGATGAATTCAGCGTTGTTATCAGGCAGTTTACGCCTCTCCCAATATAGAACAGGAAGTTAGAATGGATTCTTCTCTCATTGGGTTTTCATCAAGTAGACCAAATGAAGATTGTGTAACTCATGCACCTTTGGCTTGTCCTTTCTCTCTAATTTGGGAACAGAAAAATCAACAATTAATTTTGGATTCTGACAGAGACAAAGGAGGAGCAGTGAGGTTCTGGGGGAATTTAAAATCTTGCTGCATCCCCAGCTGACCCTGGTTTGGGCCCCTTCATCATGGAAGCAGCTCCTGCCAATCATTTAAAAGACTTGAGTCTTGTTTCAAGAGACTTATTGGTCTTGCTTCTGCAGACTCACAATTCCTTTATTTACTCTTGGGAAGAAAACGCAGGTAGAAGCTTAAAAGCTGGATGTCCCTGCACTTCCATCTCCTTGTTCATCATCCTTAACCAGGCAGAAAGGTGATGGGACAGTTTGTCTCTAGCAAAAGGATATGTTTAGATGCTGAGGTGTTTCCAGAGACAACTGGTCAAAGAAGTCAGGGGGAGAGAAAAAAGTGGGATCCAGATCCCCTGTAACTGCTTGCTGCTTTCCCCACAGGACTCTGCATTGATAGACCTCCTGTCCCATACTCTTCCCTTCCCCTCTCATTCGATGTCTCTTTTCTGACCCTAAATTTCACCTTTCATAGTAAGAGGTCAGTATGTTTTCATACTTGGGAAATCTCATTCAAGAATTTTTGTCAATGGACAAGTCATAAGAAGCCCTTCCATTTTAGGGCTCGTTGACGTCACCAAGGAGGCGATAAATATCTGTTGATATAATTGGATGTGAGATTCAGTGTTGAGATAGCAAAACTCTGCCCCTCGTTCTCTGGCAGGGCCCTATGATTTATGCAGGAGCAGAGGCAGCACGCAATCGAGCTGTCAAGAGAGCGTCAGCTTATTAGGCAAATGCTGCGTGGTTTCTGAAGAGGGTCGACGCTATAAAATCCCACTCCAGGCTCTGGTGTGGAGAAACTCAGAGCCCAAATCGGGTGAGAGACTGGAGAGAAGGAGAAGAGAAGATTCTTAAAGAGAGTGAAGACAGAAAGGAGAAGAGAAGAAAACCCTTGAAAAAGCCCCGGAGACTTTCCTCTGCAGAGAGGCGGCAGCGCCCCACTCACCTGCAGAAGCACCTCAGAAGGTAGGGAGCGCCTAGACGGAAATGTGCCTCCAACTTTGCATTCCCTGGGCTGCCACGGTGTGCGAGGCCGAGCCAGGTGTCCCGGTGGGGCCGAATGTTGAGTGTGTGCATGTATTTGCTGACTGTGCCTCAAGATTCTGATAGTAACTGGGATGTGTCAAAAGCAAAGTTAGACGGTTGCTAATCGTTTTTCAAACTGCCAGTTACTCGTCACTGGCGGTGTAGACGAGCCCCCACCTCCCCCGCCATCGATCCCGACCCCTGAGAGAAGGACTTCAGGGCTAGGATAGAGAAAGAGGAGAAGGAGGAGGAGGAGGAGGAGGAGGAGGAGGAGGTAGTTCTCATTTGGGAGGACAATGCTGAAACATCCGGAAGGCGGGCGGGTATTTACAGCGGGTGAGATATGAAATTTGTAGATCTTCTCGAGAGCTCAGGGAATCAGTTTTGGGCATCGTTAGAAAGGGGACTCAGAGACCCTTCGAGGGTCTCAGAAGGAGAAGGGTCGCTCCAGCCTGGCGTGGGGCTGAGTTTTGGTGCTGAGCCTTGTAGGCGTCCCCTTTCCTGCCCCGCCCCGCCCCCCAACTCTAGAAGTCCCAGTTCGGGCGCTTCAGCACCGCGGACAGTGCCTGCCCGAACGCCTAAGGCAGGTCTACGGGTGTCAGCGTAGGAAGACCCCCAAGCGCACCTTCCGTTTGAGCTAAACTCTGACCAACTCTTTCTTTCTCTCTTCCCTTCTCTCATTCCGCTCTCCGCCCACCTCTGTGCCGCAGCGAGCGCCCCTAACATGCGGCTGCCGCTTCTCTTGTCCGCGGGCGTCCTGCTGGTGGCTTTCCTGCCCTGCCCGCCATGCAGGGCCCTCCTCAGCCGGGGACCCATCCCGGGCGCCCGGCAGGCCCCTCAGCAGCCCCAGCCCCTGGATTTCTCCCAGCTGCCGCCGCAGCCCCAGAAGCCCCAACAGCCACAGGCTCGGCCCATCCTGCTCCGCATGGGAGAGGAATATTTCCTCCGCCTGGGTAACCTCAACAAGAGCCCCGCTGCTCCCCTCTTGCCCGCCTCTTCACCTGTCTCTGGCGGCAGCAGCAGCCGCCTTTCACCGGACGAAGCGGCCGCCAACTTTTTCCGAGCGTTGCTGCAGCAGCTGCCGCTGCCCCGGCGCCCGCTCCCGCTCGACAGCCCCGCAGGTCCGGCTGAGCACGAAGCCGAGAACGCCCTCGGCAGCCGCCAGGAGACACTCGAGAGGCAGAGGCGATCCGACGAACCTCCCATCTCGCTGGATCTCACCTTCCACCTCCTCCGACAAGTCTTGGAAATGGCCAGGGCTGAGCAGTTAGCGCAGCAAGCTCACAGCAACAGGAAACTGATGGAGATTATTGGGAAATAAAACTGTGCGTTTGGCCGAAAGGATGCAGTATTTAGCACGCAAAAAAATAATTAAAAAAATCAAATACAGTATTCTGTACCATAGCGTTGCTCTGATACCATTTATTTTTTTTTATAGCTTGAAGCCTAGACGATGTATAGCAAGAGAGTCTATACTCCTTAATTAGCATGCACAAAGTGTATTCACACACAGTAACAGCAGCAAAATGTTATTTGTATTGTCTACTTTTAGTTTCCATTTCCAGGTGTCTTTAATGGTGTTTAGAAAGTACGGACCCAGAATGAAATGTTTTGAAGCAGGCAGAAGTCACTCAATTTATTTTGTTGTGGTCTGAGCCAAAGAGAGTGTCATTCTCTTGGATAGGTGAAACAAAATCTGTAAGCTCTTTGAATCAACCTTTCCTTGTAAACGTTTCAGTAATAAAAACATCTTACCAATCATTGGTCAATTTGGTTGTGTAAGAGAATGTCGAATATTTATATTTTTAATAAAAGCTGCAAAGGTAATCATGACTTTATTTTTCCTTTTCAGTATTCATAGGAGTAAAACTTCCAGCCCCTGGCTTCCTTCGACCTGATAGCAGCACAAGAAGTGCTGAAAACTCTTTGCATTAATTTCCTACTAAAAATACAAACATATGTCAAGTGGCTTACACAGATAGTGCAGTCGCCTTGGACTCATCTGTGTACCTCAGGTTACTCCTCTGAGGTTAAGTTAAATGATTTGGGAAGTTGCTTCCAGCTCTAAGACTTGGTAGTTCTATGAATGGTAGATCAATTCATAATAGAAATAACATTTAACCCTGATTAACTATAAGATGTTAAATAATTGGAAAGGGCAGGGAAGGAGGAAAGGAAAAGAGAAATGTTGAGGCAGGGCATTCCTCCAAACTCTAGGGCCAACATGCTGTCTTTTTTTTTTTTTTTTTTTGTATGAGAAAGTCTCACTTTATGAAGCTACTACATTAGCACCATAAAATATACTTCTATGCTATTTGCCAGTGCCTACTTCTAATAGGAGAAACTCAATAGTTTCTACACTTAAATATAATGCTGTGAAATGGCACTTGGGAAACTTTTTATATAAAAAGTATTTTGACTTTAATAACTTCACAAGTGCGCTTCTCATTTATGTCTATACCAATCTTAGTTTAATTCTTAAGGATACAAATTATCTCTAGCATTTCTAAAATGGAACAGGTGCAGCCAACTAGTTTTATAATGCATTTATCTTTGGTAGTTGAGTTACAACTTACAGAAATTCAATTGAATGTTTAATACTTCAAAATTAATTTGGATGTCTGTAGATGCTTCTTCCCGTGGGACCCCTTAAATACACTTGACTGATGTATTAATAAGATAACATGAAACACTGAATAAGTCATTATAAGACTAAGTTGTTAAAAACAGCATTTATTTAAGAGTTCATACAGAATAAAGTTATACTTATGTTTTGAAAGAGGCATCGTGGTGGGACAAATAAAGCATGATTTAAATATACATGTATTTTATATGTGTATTGTATGTGTACATATATTTAAATACATGCAGTTATTCTATAGTTCACCAGGTTGGTGCCTCAGTAGATACATAAGGAAAGTAGACAATTGCTGATGGAAATTCTTTTTCAATTTAATTGCTTGATATCTGCACATCTAACTAAGATTAGAAAAATGTCACAAGAAATGTCCCAGGCCTTCAGCCTTCTGGACTATGGAAATATCACCAGAGTTAAAGAACATTTCTGGATATATGAGTGACATCTGTTATGGAAATGAGGAAACCTTTGTAAAATGTTTCATATCTTTGGTCAATGATTTACCTTTTGTCCATATATTGATAAATCAGTCACTTCTGAATTAACACTGAATTTCACTGACCAACTGCACGGTTAAAGAAGAAAGAATAAGAGCTACTATGATATAATAACAAAAGCCAATGCCTATTAGAGACAAGAGTGTAGTGTATACTTTTTCAACACTTGCCACTTGTTACAGACACACGCACACATATCACACCTACATACTCTTTATAGTGTTTCCCACACAATAAAAGATTTTCATAAGGTCAAGTTTCTTTTTTCCAATGCTTTCAGCAACTATGTTTTTCAAAATTGTTTTCCCTCTGGAAAGTCATCTGGAATTAAAGGGGTTTTTGTTTTGTTTTGGTTTGGTTTTTTGCAGAAATCCTGTTCAGAGGTCCCTTTCATCACCTGCATTGTATTAATTTCATCTAGGTTCCCTGCTGCCGGTGTGCATCTCAGCCAGGCAGACAGAGGGCAACAGTTGGAATGAACATCATTCATTCAGGGAGTTCAACCAGGAAAAGGAGAAGACGTGGCGAGCTGGCTCAGAATCAGCTCCATTCCCACTCCCCGAAGCTGCAGCCTGTACCTGGAGGGGAGGGTCCTCAAATCCAGTCTGCAATAGAAGAAAATCTGAATCAGAGGAAGAAGAGCCTAGTCCTTTTGGGTTCGTCCAGTCACTTTTCTACTTAGGAGAAAGGATAATAATAATAATTATTATATAGGACATAATTATTATTAGGGATAGAAAGCAAGCTCAGGCCCTCTTGGCTATGGCCAAGAGTCCTGAAAGTAATTCACGCTCATGATCCAAAAAGGGGCAGCAATAATGCATGCAGTGGAGGGAAATTCTTTTTTTTTTTTTTAAAGTCCACTTAATACATAATTTACTGAGGTAAAAGTGGCATTGAACTAATAGGAATTTGGATTTAGAAATGTCTGCAGCATACAACATGATGGCTATAGTTAACACTGCTGTATGACATATTTGAAAGTTGTTAAGAGAGTAGATCCTAAGAGTTCTCCTCACAAGGGAAAAAAAAACACAAAGGAAAAAAACATTTTTTTTCTTTTTGGCACCTCTATGAGATGATGGATGTTAACTAAACTTTTGGTGGTAATCATTTCATAATATATGTAAGTCAAATTATTTATACTGTAAATTTATACAGTGCTGTATATTACATATGTAAATAGTATAATTTTTGCAATGCTGCAGACTTAGTTTTGAGCAAATCATGAATGAAAGGACTTTTTTCTCTAGGTAATAAAATCTAATAACATAAAATTTTATTTTTTATATAGCCATCTCTTTAAAAGGTACCTATCTTTTATAGATACCAGACAGATACAGCTGTGATTTTTGAAGTAATTGATCAATCTAACCGTGTAGGTGAAATTTATTTCTGTTGTTTTGAGCTTAAAAAATAACAATGAAATGGGGAACAATTATAAAGCAGTCTTGCTGAAATGCAATATGATGTATAAACTCAAACTCTGTACGTTTAAAAGTACTCTGACAAACACAGTTCTTCCTAGAACTACTGAAGATGGGCTAATATATTCTGATGACTTCACTGGTAAAATTATCCCACTGGGTTAGAATGCCACTGATTTCAAAGCAATGAGGTAGGCACATGCATTCAACTCCGAAGCCCTGAGTGATTTTATGAAGCTGCTACATGAATGGACACTAGCTGGCATGACAAAGCAGAACTTAGGTAAGTATAGTGTTTTGTTGCCATTAAAATAGTTTTGAGTGAAAAATGAGTACTTTTCCTACACCTTCTCAGATTTTACCCTAAATATAAGTTTGGGGGTAATGTTTCAAGTTTAATAAATTTGTCCCAGGTCCTTGAGATTATCCTTCCCACTGCCATGTTGTTCCTCAATAGAAAGTTTCAAAGGGCCGGGGTGCCTGGGTGGCTCAGTCAGTTAAGTGTCCAACTTTGGCTCAGGTCAGGATCTCAAGGTTCCTGAGTTCAAGCTCCACATGGGACTCTGTGCTATTAGTACAGAGCCTGCTTCAGATCCTCTGTCCTCCCCTCCCCCCCACTCTCTGTCCTTTCCCTGCTCTCTCTCTCTCTCAAAAATAAATAAACATTTTTTTTAAAAAAAGAAAGTTTAAAAGGGCCATGAAATCATATTAGATACAGTAGAATAAAACTTATGCATGTAGTTTTCCATGAAGGAATAGGTGACACGTCAAATGAAATTGGACTATTGAACAAAGGCTGCTATTATGTTATTAGATTCTGTTGGTAATAGGTTAGATACCTCAGTGTCCTTCAACTTGATGTGGAAAAAACAACATCCAGACAGAATTCTGTGCCTATTTACGTACCTCAAACTCTTCTCTTCCCTACCGTAGTCACCTTACTCTAATCCTAAAAACAAAAAGCCCATACCAAACTAAAACAAAACCAACAAAAAACAACAACAACAACAACAAAAACCCAAACCAAATGATCTGGGCATATCAATTGTTCTGTAAAAGATCAGATGATTTCTAAGCATCCTTTAGGTGTGAATACTGAATTTTGCCTAAACAGACCATCAGTGTTCATGTTGTAGCCTCTTCCTTGAAAGCAATCCTGAATCTAGAGGAATCTTCCATGACAGCTGTTCTGAAATATCTAAAGGGCAAAACTAGTTGGGTAAGGTATTTTCTGTAGAGGGATATAATCTTTGCAAAACTTCTGGTAGCTAACAAACCATTTGGTACTGCTTTGGGATTTGTATGTATTTTTATACTTTTCTGTACTTGAGATTAAAATCTATCTTCCATTTAAACCGTTCTAGCTGTTACTACCTAACAACCTTCAAAACTTGGTACCACATAGTTTGGTTTGTTGCTTTTACATCCCCATGTTTTCATGCAGTTAGTAGATTTTCCTCTAAACAATATGGACAGATGATACCTATCAGAGAAGAAAGGCCAGTGTCAGAGTGGGTGCCAAAAGCAGAGACTTATCCTGAGTATTTTTAGATGATTATACCATCCCCTCGGTCTTGTTTATGTAAACTTGAGGACCCACCAACCATCTCAGCAAAGTTCTGTGCCAAGAGGTTTAGCCTGGTTTTGATTCCCAGACTAACCACTTCCTAGCTGTATGATTTGGACAAGTCAGTCAACCTCTCTAAGCCTTTAGTGTTTTCTTTTGTAAAACAGAAATGAGACCCTATCTCACAAGGCTGTCGTAAGTACTGAATAAATAAATACACCCAAAGCACTTTGTACATACCTCACTTACATTAAGTGCTTTAAAAATGTGTTTCCTTCCTTCCTTCCTTACTCCCCCCCCCCCTTTCTTTCTTCCTTCCTCTCATCCTCCCTCCCTCCCTCCTTTCTTCCTTTTTTCTTACATTAGTAGAGCCTCCTCTACCATGCAGAATTGCCTGGGACTTCTTATGAGGAACTATACACAGCAGTAGTGACCCTCAGTAAGGAAAGACAATTATATTTGCAATGCTCATCTTTTCAGAATTGGATATTATTTATAGGATTTAATTCCTGTGGCATATTGTAATCATGATTACCTATAACCCTGTTGTGTGTCTCCAAGTGGCCTAACACTATATATGGCTCTCTCCTAAAGGAAGAATGAATTAAGATTTAGAAACCTTCTTTCTGTAAGTACAGCCTATTAAATCATAAGCAGACGTTTTTCCTATAGCCTTCCTCAAATGTAATTGTATATGTGTATTCCTTTAAATAGTTTTCCAAATGCTGGTTCTCCTCCATACAGGAAATGCTATTTCTTAGGAATATAGATGTTCTTTGAAGCCAAACAAAGGACAGAAAATGACAAGCACTGAACTTCCCTCTGCTTTTGAGCATGTCCTGCACTTCAGTTTACTTTGAGATGTATAAAAAGATGAAGAAATGATTATTAGTCTTATATTATTTCTAAATATTACACATTTTCCTGAGGTGACCCAACTTACAAGCATCATTTAACACTGGGCCGTATCACTATGAGTTTGATACTCATAGTTTTAGTCATAAATTTGAGAAATGAGTTTTAGTCATAAAATAAAAGCAGGAAGTGGAATAGGGAGGCAGCATTTTCCCCTGTCTCAACCATGAAATGCAATTTAGTCAAGATCCACAAAAGACTATAGAAGGGAGTGGCATACCTTTGCTCAGGGAAAGACTATTTTTCTTAGATGAACTTGATTAAGAATGCTGGATATTCATGAACCCAACCTACTCAGAAACAGAATCTTGATTTTTTTCCCTGTTACTACCAAATGTTTTGTGAGATAAAAAAAATTAATGTCAGATTATAGTATGAGGGTTTTACTCCATAGATGAGTAGGGTCATAGATGAGAGGTTCTTCCACCAAGAACTGCATAATGTACTGGCATCATCCCTGACAAGTTAGGTCATCTAGAATCATTTCTTGTTGATGGGGATTGAGGAACATGCATTCTGTCAGAGGTTTGCAGACATCTGTCTTTGTGCACAGGACAGTTCCAGATTATGGACAGTGTTTACTTGGTCTGAACTGTGTGGCTGAGTGGTGTTCTGACAAAAACTTCAATTAGTTGCAAACATTAAAAAATCAGGACCAAGGGTGCTTGGGTGGCTCAGCCAATTAAGCATCTGACTCTTGGTTTCAGCTCAGGTCATGATCTCACAGTTTGTGAGTTCAAGTCCCATATCGGGCCATGCACTGACAGCACAGAGCCTGCTTGGGATTCTCTCTGTTCATCTCTCTCTGTCCCTCCCCTGCTTGTTCGTTCTGTCTCTCTCTCTCTCTCTCAAAATAAATAAATAAACATTAAAAAAATCAGGAGCAAGGATGTGGAGAAATAGAAGCTCTTGTGCACCATTGGTAGGAATGTAAAATGGTACAGCTGCTGTGGAAAACAGTGTGACAGTCCCTCAAAAAATTAAACATAGGATTACCATATGATCCAGCAATTCTTCCACTTTGGGGGAATACACCCAAAAGAGTTGAAAGCAGAGACACACAGATATTTGCATACCTATGTTCATAGAAGCAATATTCACAATGGCCAAGAGATGGAAGGAAGCAACCCATGTGTTCATCAGTGGGTGAATGGATAAACAAAATGTGGCATTTGCATTTAATAGAATATTATTCAGCTTTAGAAAGGAAGGAAATTCTGACACATGGTACAACATGGATGAACCTTGAGGACATTATGCTAAGTGAAATAAGCCAGTCACAAAACAACAAATTCTTTGTGATTCCACTTACAGAATATAAGAAGTATCTAGAGTAGTCAAATTCATGAGAACAGAAAGTAGAACGGAGGTTGCCAGGGGCTGGGGGAAGGGGGGCAATGGGGAGTTGTTTTTAATGGGTACAAGAGTTTAAGTTTTGCAAGATGAAAAAATTCTGGAGATTGGTTGCATAGCAATGTGAATATACTGAACACTTGAATTGTATGCTTACAAATGGTTAGGATGGTAATTTTTATGTTATGTGAGTTTTAAATTAAAAATTAAAAAAAATAGGAGACTTCACATTAAAATCTGGATTTGCAGGTTCTCTTGACAAAGAAGAAATGTAGCAATCCAGAACCTACATGGAGAGATGAGCAGCCCTGTCCCTACAAATTGGGTATGCTCCCTCTATCTCCTGATTTCCATCATGCCCACCACTCCATTTTCCCTCCTCTGCTGCAAGGCTGGTTTCGGTGGCCATTTTTCATTTATAGTTGCTATGCTCAGAATTAAGAGGAAAGCAAACTATAGCTTGTATTTATGCTTTTATTAACATTTTTCTTTTACCTGGCTTGCTTTTTCATTAATGTTACCTTTTTGGTCTCTATGGGCACACAATCTTGTTGCTGTTAACCAAAGGGTAGGCTAGTTTTTAGTAGGAAAGTGTCAAAGAAAAGAGAGAAATGATCAATGGGGTCTTTGGCTTGATTTTTATGCTAAATGTAATGATTTTTTTTTTAAGCCAACATGCTTCTTTTGGCAAGATTCTTGACAATTAAAGCATGAAACTGCCTTTAGTGCTCAGTTGAAGCCAGATGTGTCCTTGGGCACTTAGCATAGGGATATAACTGGGTGCAGTTTCGTGAACATGCTCTTATTTTGGTGTGGGGGCAATACTAGCAGCCCCCTCTACTAAATGCATCCTGCACCACATGATTCACTGACTGAACAAAACTAAACAGATGCTTTCCTGATATTCACTCTGGCACAAGTCTGGGTAGCCACGTTTAGGAGGGAAAATATTTTTTTAGCTGGCCTAAAGTAAAAGAGTGAGCTCTTTGACCAGTAACCAATGCCCTCAGGCCTCCTCTAAGCTTCCCCAGGGGTTCCATGAGGTGCCAGCATCTGCCTTTCCCCAAATGATCATTCTCTACTCCATCCATGATCCTGATCCATTATCATTTACCTGCCTGTGTTCCAGTTCCTCAGCTTATCCAGGTGATAGTAATTTATCTGATAAACTGAATTACAGCTAAGACATTAATGGATGATGATGGCTTCATGTACACTCCTGCCACACATAGCATGGAAATGTCCATGTCTTATCCTGAGGGATAACTGTGGTGGACATGGGAGCCGCTATGCCGGTCCATTGAAATGATATTGGGGGCAGTGAGGACATTTGTGTCCAGGCCTCCACACTTGGGCTCCATTTGCTCTCTGCCACTATGAATGCCAATCACAAATTCCACCTGACAGAAGGATCTGGTTATTACTACGTGTTAAATGCCAGTCTTTCTTGGCCAATTCAAGAAGACGCTTGCACATTTATAATTAAACTCATTTGCCTTAAAGGAATGTGGATAGAAGGGGTAAAACTAGACCTGAGGCTGCTGAATGAGCAACCACCCTGTCTCTACCCTGAACCTGCTAGGCTAGGTTAGAGGCTCAAAGCCAGATGCTAGAAACAGGTGTGAATAGGATTGCTGAGGTCATGCTTAGAAACCTTATTCAGAAAGACTAAACTCAAGCACTGGCCTGCCCCCTACAAAGCATTCCTGAACCACAGGCCCTTGGATAGCTTAAGCATTATGGATTCCAGCCTGGAAAAGAGAATGCAACCAAAAGCCTGAGCCAGGCAGCAGTGTCTGAAGAATAAGTGAGGCATGGTCTGTAGTTCCCAGCTGAGGGTCTAAGCCCTGGAAGTTCTGCTGGGCAGGTCTTCCATTGTGGGCATTTCTTTCACAGGAATACAGACATTTCTGCTTCGTGATGGAGCAACTGGGATACATGAGGAAGCACAGAGCTGTGTAAATATAGCACACTCTCCATGAGTGCTAGAGGAAGAAGAAAAGAGGTTAGAAAGAAAACACCCACTGAAAAGCGTTTTGTTGTTGTTGTTGGGAGTCTGCCACTGTATACACTAAGTAAAGAAATGGGGGGAGGGAATTGATTTGGGGGCTTCATTGTCACTCACTGCTTCCTTTTTGCTGAGGTAAGACCAGAAACCAGAGTAATTTCCTCAGGCCTATGAAACAAGAAGAAATTAACCTCACTCGCTTTTTCTTAACCCAGAGTCAGATTCATGGTGTATACTGTTTGGTGTGTTTTGAAACATGGTTTAGGCATTGATGAGGTCAATGGATGGGGTGGGGAGCAGGAAGAAGCTAAAACATTGGTATCACAGCCTGGCACAAACTTAAAGCCAGCATTCTTCTCAGATATGGACCTGCCGATTATGTGTTCAATATAGAGTGTGTGTTCTCACCCTTTCTGACAGAACTGAATTACAAAGAGCTGCTGGTTAGATCATTAATTCCTGCCTTGTGTTAGATAAATAGGCCAAACAGGCTGTCTTCAAGAGCAATGGGAGGTTGATAGTATTATTATGCCCAATTTATGGACGAGAAATCTCAGGCTCAGGAAGGTTGAGGAACTTGCTCAAAGTAACTCTAATGAGAGAGCTGAGGGTTATTAATATAAATGACTACAAATCCAAAGAACAAAGCTAGCGCTGTTGAGCATGTGAGACTCAAGGGAGGGGCCAGCTCCACCCTTGGAAGTCAGACTGAGAGCCAGCAGTAGCACAGGTGCAACTAAGGGACGGGAGTGCTGTCACTGCAAGGGTCAGCCACAGTCCTGCAAGCAGTGGAGGCCTAGACACGTCCTCTCTCTGCCCCGTGAGGCTGTGCCGATGCGCCAAGAGTGGTCAATCAAAGCAGGGGAGCCCTTCGTCACACTATTTTTGCCTCAGTCATCAATCACCCCGGGTAAAGTGGGGATTCACTCACGTTTCCTAGATGCGGGCTTGGCGAACAGTATACTGCACACGCGCACTCTGTGCCATGGCTGAGGGCAGCAGATCACTGGGCCCTAAGCTCCAGCTGCTCTGTGACCTTGAGCAAGTCACTCCTCTTCTGTGGTCCTCCACTGTAAAATGCTCAAGTTTAACAATTCCTACTTTACAAGACTGTCCTGAGGTATTACTGAGAGGACCTCTGTGAAAGACTAAATGATAGAGTCATGTACACACATTGGTTACCGTCTTGCTACACGGCATTGGTTTTTCAGATGCATTAACGATGGTGGATGAATTCCCTGCTTTGTGGGTTGCACTGGGGGAAAAGACATTTTTCATGGAATCCACTGAGATATGTAAATAAAGACAGAAAAAATCCACAGGATGTACAACACTAACAAGGGTCTTAAGGTTAAATCCGAATAATAAACAGTTTTCAAACACAGGAAGCAAAACTCAACTAGCTGTGTCATAACAACTCCCCCAGAGAGCTCTCCCTGGTGCCTGCGTGACTGTTTTCATGGAATTGTGGAGCTGCAGGTACAGGTTGCCAGGGGGGATGAATTCATTACACCCCTCACAAACAATTTATATTATATTTCCCTCTTTAAAATGGATACATCCATTTTAGCTTTCTATTAAAGTAACCTTTACTAAGGATGCTATTTGATCCTGAGAAATACAGCCTACAGTTTTAGTGTAGGGTTTGTTTGGGGTTTTTTTGTCCGTCTAGAAAAGCCCCCAAATTGACAGTGATTAGAATGTCACTTTCCCAACAGGGAAAAAAAAAAAAAAAAAAAAAAAAAAAGCCAGAGAAAGAATTGCGGTTGTAGGATACAAATGAAAAAGCATTAATAATGTTTATGTAATGGTCTCTCCTATAGCTTGCTCTCTCCTATAGTTTTTTTTTTTTATGTAAAATGACTGCATTTTATTATCATAACTTCTTATAATTGCCAGGTTTATTAAGTCCTGGATAGTGTTATGGGGTAAATGTAGGCCAGTCCTGAGCACTGATTAATTTTCTATTTTTACCAAGCTTAAATTCCAGCACAGTCAGGGCGCTGGTATATCAGCGATTTGTAAGCTCGAATCTCCTAATTTGTAAAACACAAGCAGTCACTCTCAGCAGGGATTTCTGTTTGAAAATAATTTGACACCTTGAATCCCTCAATTAAATTGAGAGAACATAGTTAAATTTTCATTCATTTCAGTTTGTTTTGGAAAATTAAATAGATCATTTCAAAGAATACAGGACCTATAGTCACACTCATGGGAAATCATGTTCTTAGTCTCCTGCTTTATTTTTAAAAATGCTCTATAATACTTTGTGAGATTAATCTCACTCAGAAAAGCAGCTTTTCAGCCCTTTAGCCTCCAACATCTCTCACCTCTCAGTCTCAAGCGGCAAGTAGAGCTTGCCCCTGAAATCAGGATGAATGGTTTGATCTCAGAGGTCATTTGTGTGAAAATGATTTTATCTTTTGGCCTGTGATACCTATGGAGACCCAGGGCTCCACCTGGCTGCTTTTCTTTGGAACTCTAGCCTAGTGTTCATCCTGGTTTAGGAAAATATGAATATTTTCAAGGAGACTGAATTTTGGGATGATGAGAAATTTGATAAGGTCTCAAATCGGGGGACACATGTATTGGTTTCTGAGAACCTAGGAAATAAACCCTTCAAGAAGGGAAAAGACTCTTTGCTAGTCGCTGCCTGTCTTTTTAACCATTTAAACCATAGATTTTTTTTTTCTTCACTCTTCTCTCTTTCTTCCTTCCTTCCTTCTCTCCTTTCCTATTTTTCTCCTTTCTCTCCATTTCTTTTCCTTTCCTTTCCTTTCCTTTCCTTTCCTTTTTTTTCTCTCCTCTCCTTTCCTCTCCTCTTCTTTCTCTTTCCTTTCTTCCTTCCTTTCCCCTCCCCCATTCTCTCTCTCTCTCTCATGAAATGTTTTTTTTTTTTAATTTTCCTCTGGGAGCACCTTTGTAACCTCATAGGACAACATTTATAGTGCCTGGGTTGGGAACTAAGATGGTATGGGCTGGTGTTCCTTGGTGACACTTTCCCACTGGCCTTGACTTCCACACATCCCTTTTGCTATTTTCAAGTGAAGAGCTCAAATGTGTAGGGGGCCAATGTGGTTCTGATGTTCTGTGTCTGAGCTCATGATACTCTAGATAGGAAGAATCTGGAAACCCTTGTACCATGTACACCTGCTTGTTAACACTTGGCTTGGGAATCTTGGACTTCTTAGCAAGAAGACAGCTTGGTGCTGGAAGTCCTTGGCCCATGACAGGGTGGCCTCTGCAGTTCTGTAAAATCTGGTTTAGGTAAGATAAGGAGTGAATTAGGGCATAAGTGTGTCATGAAAATATACAGAGACATTAGCTTATAGAGCAATTTATATCAGAACTAAAAATAGGGGACCACAGACCAGTGACGACTAGTCATTGAATCATTAAGCTCAGCTTAGTCACTTAAAATCATTAGGTACCTCAGCTATCTCAGCTCTTGTTATGCTTGGCCCCGGGCATGGCTAGGTGAGGAAGGGGAGACAGGATTGTTGGTTTGGGGCTATGAGGCCTTCCCCATTGCCAGACACTTGGAACATCTTAAAGATTATCAACACCTTTCTCCTCCAGGCTCTCCCCACCTGCCTTCTAACTTTGCTAAGCTACTTTAAAAGATAGTACATGTGTATAAGGACCTTCTTTATACCCATTAAAGCAGGTACATACACACACACACACACACACACACGAGATAGAAAAGGATTTTGTTTTGTTTAACACTTGTCTTGGGATATATTCTTTAAGAAAATGTAACAATGCTAAATGTGAATAAACCTAAACAAAACTTCAAAATGCATGAGGCAAAAGTGATAGAATTGCAACGGTAAATAGACAAACCCACAGTTATAATCAGAGACCTCAAACTTCCTCTCTCAGTAATTGATGAAACAAGTCAACAGAAAATCAATAAGGATATCAGAGACTTGATCAACTGACCTAATTGACCTTTATAGAACATTCATCTAAACAAATACTATGTTTTCAGAAGTGCACTTGGAACATTCACCAAGATAGATCATATTCTGGGCCATAAAACCTTAAGCTTCTTAAATTTAAATCTTAAATTTAAAAGGACTGAGATCATATAAAGAGTATTGTCTCTACACAACAGTATCAAACCAGAAATCAAACAGAAGGATGTCTGGAAAAATCTCCAAATATCTAGAAAATAAACACTACTCATCTAAGTAACTCATGGGTCAAAGAACAAATCCCAAGGTAAATTAGAAAATATTTTGAATTAAATGAAAATACAACATATCGATCTTGTGAGATGCAGCTAAAACAGTGATTAGAAGAAAATTTATAGCATTAAATGCTTGTATTAGAAAATAAGAAAGATTTCAAATCAATAACTTAAGTTTTCACCCTAAGAAACTAGGAAGAGAAGAGAAAATCAAATCGAAAGTAAGCATAAGGGTGAAAATAATAAAGAGCAGAAATGAATGAAATAGAAAATAGATTTTAAAAAAAGTAGGGAAAACCAATAAAGCCAAATAAAACCAATAAAGCAGAGAACTTACATTACCTGATTTAATTTTTTTTTGTTTGTTTATTTATTTTTGAGAGAGAGAGAGAGTATGCAAGGAGGGGAGGAGCAGAGAGAGGGAGACACAGAATTGAAGCAGGCTCCAGGCTCTGAGCTGTCAGCATAGAGCTCAAACTCACAAACTGCGAGATCATGACCTGAGCTGAAGTTGGACACTTAACAGACTGAGCCACCCAGGCACCCCTTACATTACCCGATTTAGAGACTTCTATAAAGCTATAATAATCAAGACAGTGTGGTATTGGTAGAGAGATGAAGATACAGATTAATGGTTCAAAACAGATGGTCTACAAGTAGAACTGAGCATATATGGTCATTTGAATTTCTATGAATCATCAAGGTAGTTCACTGGGGAGAAAAGATAGCCTTTTTTAATAAATAGTGCTGGAATAACAAATATCTATATAGAAAATAAGCAAACAAGATCCAAAACCTTGATCCTTATCTCACAATACAAAAATTAACTTAAAATTATCTTAGACCTAAGAGCTGAAACTATAAAAATTCTAGAAGAAAATGTGAGAGAAAATCCTTGTGGTTTTTGAGTTAAACAAAGATTTCTTAAAACACAAAGCATAAAGGGGAAAATGAAAAATTGAACTTTATCAAAACTAAAAATGTTTGTTCTTCAAAATACACTTAAGAACATGAAAAGGCAAGCCATAGACTGGGAGAAAATATTTGCAAAACATGTCTGATAAGGGAGTTTTATGCAAAATAACATAAAGAACTTCTACAACTCTCTAATAAGATAAGCAACCCAAAGAAAGTGGGCAAATACTTCATCAAAGAAAATATTAAAATGACTTAGAAGCACATGAAAAGATGCTAAGCATCATTAGTCATTGGGAAAATGGCAAATTAAAACTATGTACCATATATATCCATTAGAATGGCTACCAAGTAAAAGATTGACACAGTTACCAACTGGGATGCAGGGAGGGGATTAACTGCAAAGGTATATGAGGGCACTTTGGGGAGAGATGGAAATATTCTACATCTTAATGTGGTAGTGGCTATCTAAGGCTACATATTTGTCAAAAGCGATTGTACTGTGGTAACACTTAAAATCAGTAAATTTTTAAACCACGTATCTTCCATCTCTTCATACATGTACTATTCTGTTACTTCCTGTATATCCTAATAATTTGCTATACTGGGCAGTGAGGGCTGTAAGTGCCTTTAGATGGACTTCAGAGTTGAACCATCATAGATTTTATGGAGTTTACGACATCGAAGGGGATAAGTGCAGCTGTGGAAACATTCAGCCAAAGGGGTGCCTAGGAAGAGATTTAGAAAACAGTTTGGGAAATGGACATTTATATAAGAGCTTCAAGGCAAGACATATTTTGAGAAATGCACTGGGCTATTTCACTGAGAACTTGTTATTATTGTCACTCAGCATGGTTTGTGTCAGGCCTGAGCCCATAACCCTCCCAATGAAAACATCCTGAAATAATTTATAAAGTTCTCAGTACTAAATTTCTCACTCTCTAATGTGTAAATAGATGTATCTTTTCATTGAGTAGTTGCTTCCTTTTCTCAGTGGGAAGATGAAAGTAAATAAAAGTAAATGCCCAGAGTCAGTGCAGAGAAGCAGCAGGATGGGAACCTAAGTCCTTTTTACTAACTTTAACTTCATTGATCTTTCCAGTGCCCGACACTTAGCAGAATTTGTACCCAACTTGTTTGTCTGTTTTCAGGCTTGAGAAACGGAATGTGAAAAGTAGATATTCTATTCTTAAAAAAACAAATAGTTATAATATAGTAAAACTTTTAGGTTCTCTTATAATTGTAACTTCAGAGTCTGGTGAAATATATGAGTTGTGGTTCTCTATAGAGACAGAAATCATAGAGATTTTAATGTGAAAGTCCCTATCTCCAAAGCAAGTGACTCTCACTGGGATGTGGGGGGGGGGGGGGGAATGGGAGGTCCTGTGACCTTGATTGAGGCAGCCGCCAGGTTAATCCACCAAATAGGAAGACATTTCTCTGGAAAGTCTTGTGCCCTGAACAGCTCCCATTAAACAGCTTGGACAAATTCTTCCACACAAGGCTGCTAACCCTCATTAGGAAGGGAGGAAGGGGAACAGGGGGTATCTTTCACTGTTGCTGCTCCCACTTCTAGAAAAATCACACTGCCACATGTATTCCCGATAAAATACTTAATTGTCCATGGGTATCGATGATGGGAGTGGTCCCTGTGTTAACACCCGGGTGTAATTTGCATGAAAGTTGTGTAGGAAGAGGAAGGGCAATGGAGGGAAGCAGATTGGACCCAGAAATGGCCACAACAAAGCATGCCTGGGAGATGAGGCTCACAGAGACTGCTTTCCAAGGACAGCTGACCTGCTTTTTTCCCACCTTATTATTGCCCTGCTGTCTAAGATTGACTAGGGTGGGATGTCACTTTTTCAAAATTTAAAAATTAACACATGAAGTAGATCAAATGTTATTTCCCCCAAACTCTCTTTGCATTGATGGAGCGTACAGCCTAGAAAGGTGGAGACTTAGAGGGCAATTTTGTAGTTCATGCACAGGGGCTTTGCACAACGTGACCTGTGACCTCTTTCACAGGGGTTCCTGGGAGAAATCTGATGTTAACAGGGCTCAAAGTGCATCCTGCAGATGAATCTCTCTTCTGTGAGATTCAGTTTTTCCACAAGGCTGAACCCAAACCTTGTTGAGAAAAAAAAAAATTTTTTTTTCAAGAATGAAGGCAGGGAAGACAACAGTGCTCCTCTGATCCAACAAAAAGCAAAATCCCAGTTCGCCACTGGTGGAGACTGCTGATGTCTAGTTTTTGCCGTGACCAGTTTCTAACACATAATCTGCCTATATGATTAGGTGAAGAGAGAAGGTAAACAGGATAAAGTAGTGGGTGCCTGGGTGGTTCGGTGAGTTGAGCGTCCGACTTCAGCTCAGGTCGTGATCTCGCGGTTCGTGGGTTTGTGCCCTGCATTGGGCTCTGTGCTGACAGCTCAGAGCTCAGAGCCTGCTTCAGGTTCTGTGTCTCCCTCTCTCTCTGCCCCTTCCCCTCTAATGCTCTGTCTCTCTGTCTCTCAAAAATAAATAAACAGGATAAAGTAGAGATTATATGGTATCAGAAATCACAGGCAGCAAAAGCAAGGGCAGGTTTCACTATGTGGATGGCTATGAAGAAAGCATGTGGGAACAGAACATTTGCCTTCTTAAAAGTTTGAAGGTGACTGAAGTGAGTTTACAAATCAGCAAGTGGGCCTGAGATGCTTCTGAGATTCTAAGGCAACATTATTTCCTGACATAATAAAGAAAGTTGAGACCATCAGTGAAATCAAGAACTTTTGTATCGCATCCTAAGTGTCCAGGGAATGACTAATGATAAAGTGTGAAATTCCAATAAGCTAACTTTGCATTGAACACATACTAGTCTAGTGAGTTGGATTCTGAGGTGTTGAAAGTAAATCAGGCCGGCAAAAAATTCACAGAGGCCAGCAATATCTGATACTATGGTGAGATCTCTATCAACCTGTCCATATTCTTTGCAGTACTGAATGTCAATCACTCTACTCCACTGCTCTCCCATCTGCCTCACCCTTATCTTGCAGGCATGTGAATGTGAAGGTGCACAACATGGGCTCAGTGGATGGCAGACGAGAAGCATGACTGTCCCCCTGTAGCCTCTGAGACGCATTACAAAATGTATGGCAACAAAGCCCCAAACCTGAATTCTCAGAATGTAAACTGAACTCTTCAGACAATTATTCAGATCCACAATTATTCAGGATATTCCAATAAAATATGGAGTTTTCTCTCTCTCCATTTGCCCCACTGAGTCCATGGCCAATACTTCTACCCACTGCTCTTCACTGCAAATAATGAGCAGACTATAAAGACACTAGGAACATTCTAGGGTACAAGGTGTCTGGCTATTAGACATTGGGGCAGATCCTACTCACACATAGTTGCAGACATGACAGAGACCCATGGAGATCCTACTGTCATTGCTGAACAGACAGCTAATGAGGCAGAAAGGAGCTATGATGGGAGCTTCCAGAAGAGTCAATGTCAACGCAGGAAAAAGTCAATGAGCCAGAAATAGCTGAGGGCTTTCAGTACCAGTCACCCTGAATTGCTTTTGAGCTACAGGCACAGGGAGCTGGGCATCAGGTCCAGCAGGGTCATTTACTCAAAAGTATGTGAGGTTTGAATCTTTAAATATTGTTAAGCTGATAATATTCAAAAGGCTATTAAAAGAGTAAGATGTCCATCCCTAAGCAAATCTTATAACAGTAATTAAGAAAATGCTTGACTTTGAGAAAGGTGTCTCAAAAATAAAGGGTGTTGGCTTTATGACTCTTCTTTGGTTCTCATTCCTTGTGTCTGGTAGATGAACATTGCTCCTTCTGCTTTTTATTCATTCAGATCTGACCTGGCTGAAATCCCCTTGATGTTGCTGCACCCAGGATATCTTTCAGAGATCTCTCTCAGGAAAGACTGTAGAGGTTTCAAAGAGACTGAGAAGTCACCTGGCCCACATTCCCACCAGTGCCAAGAATTTCCTATGTATCTTTGACAGGAGTCATCTGGCTGCCTCCTGGGTGCCTCTGATGTAAGCAAGTGAAATGCAGTTTCTTAATCTGTGGAAACCCTGAATATTCCTGAACAAGTCCTTTGCTGGGCCTCCCTCTACTTTAAAAGCCGTGAATCCTCATGGCATTATTGACAACTTTTGAAACTGGCCTGTCCTAATGGCCATTTTGGAGGGTCCACTTATACTGGATTACTGAATAATTGCCCACTGAGTCTCTATTCTGAGTCAGGATTTGCCCCTCCATGCAGGTTTAGATAATGGAGCAATTACCCCTCCGGAAGTCACCTTGAGATGATTACATTGTAGAGAGTTTGAAGCCATGACTATTATCTAGAACTTGGTTCAAATTTTTAGATGGCTGAACCTCAAAGTTGGGGAGAAATTTATCTCTGAGCCTATAGAGTAGGGACATTATGGAAGAAACTATATGAGATGTTAGTTAAGGGAAAAGAAAATATTTCCTACCCATTAAAGTAAAAATCAAGCACTGAATCTGACGCCAGATGTAGTGAAGTATAAGAAAAGCCAAAAGTGCTAGGCAGATTGCTAACTCCTGTGAGAAAACAAGAAGAAAGCTTCACTGATATTATCACAAATAATATTTTTCAACATCATTTAGATGGATTTTGCATTTTGGTTTGGAGCCCTATTATATGCTCCTATTATGGGTTATTTCATACGGTTTTCAGAAAACAGCTCTTCCTGACTCAACTTCCACTAAATAGATAAGAAAGTTAATTAACTTTCTAGAAATAAAATTCCCATAAATTTTCTAGAAAACATTATACTCCATTTTTTAACCTAAAAACTACCTCAAGATGTTTCCTCATACCAATTATTTTTTGTCATTTTTCATTTGTGAAAATAAATATATGACACAAAAGCATGTTACTTTTAGTTTTCCAAACATAATTTCCTTTTATTATCTCATGAAATTAAGGTTTACTTGAGCAGATAGTCAAGACAATGAGTAATTTTCTGATTTTTGAAAAATGCTGTTTGTTGTTCATAATCACCTGATGACCCAGGAGCATGGAAACAGAGTATTTCTTTCACATCCCTTGTCTGAGCAACACTCACATCCACACATCATTTAAGAATGTTCATGGGTATGGAGCAACCATGAGCATCCTTCCTTGTAAAGAAATTGTAGAATATTTCTTCTGTGGAATCTTTGAGCCATGCAAACATTAGGAGTTTCTTAACTCCTTATAGGAAAAAGACATGGCCTTCAAAGTATATTATATTTAAAAAAAAAGTATTAAGTGACCCTTAAAACCCCAAAAGTAGGAAAACCTGTGCTTTTCTGCTCCTAGCAGCACATGTTTAGGAAGCACTGGTTTAATCAAGCAAGACTATCTTTGTCTAGCCATAGCCAATGCACTCCCAGAATCCATGAATTAACCAGAGGTTATTTTCCAGAGCAGACTTAGAACTCAGTTCAAACGTGCTCCTTCAGGGTTGCTGGGAATGACACAAAAGCAGGTGATTAGTGTTTAGAAGCCCAAGGAGGACACAAAAGGCTGAGCAAGGGCAAGTGGCCTTTGAGAAGGGAAACCAGTCACTGCAGACAAAGCAGCTTTAAACTGCATGCTTAAGGGCCAGGCTTGCGTGGACCACCTCCCTGGGGAACCAGGTGTGAGGTCACCACGTATGGGTAGATTGAAGTCAATTTTTTTTTCTGTTTTGTTTTACAAGGCTTAAAAACAAGCCAAAATTGGGGAATGAGTTGTTTCTGTGTTTTTCCCAAGGCCATGGTTTCTTTCTGCCCCTTTGGAGGCCCTTCTTTCTTGCTGTGATTCCAGCACGACGCTAGATGGCAGGGGGAAGCATTCAGACACAAGAGCATCAACACTAACCTGAGAAGTAGCTGCTGGTGAACTAGTTTCCTTACCACTCACTGCTGCCCTCTCACTGGCTGCAGCTTCTGCCACTTCTGCCTTCTGCACATTCGAATCCTCAGAACCAGGAGGCCCTATGTGTCCCAGACCTTCGCTCCCTGGGATGGAAGGTGGGTTGGTGGTGGCTTTCCGGGTTTGGCCTTTATACCAACTAGGGTAAAACAAGGGATCCGCAGTGTCCGTTGCTGCAGGGACTGGAGTTTCAGACTCTGTGGTCTGCTGAGAGCCAGTGGGCACAACCTCCCCCTTAATCAGGACAGATAAATTCAAAAGTAAAAAAAAAAAAAAGAAGAAGAAGAAAATGCAGTTGATTTTAGTTCCCTTTGGGTTTGAAAACTGTGAGCTCTCTGTGCAGTGTCTGATTTAGCGCATGTTTTAGTTCATCCCACCCTCTGCAAGTGCTAAGGGAAGGAAAGATGATAGCACTCCTCTCTCTGGGCACCTGCATGTGCCTTCTCTTTTCTGGGCTTGTCCTTCCCTAGATGGCAGCCTGGGCAGACAGACAGTGGACGACTAAAATGAAGGTTGCTTATAAATATCAGATATAGGAGAAAGGTCAAATTATTGGCCACAATTAATTTTTTGACATTCTTGGTGGGCTCCCCAAACCTCTTTCCTAAAATCCCAAATTGGTCTTATTGATCAAATCCAAGTCTTGTTAAGTTACCACACCTCTTTCAAATTCAGTGCAATTTGATTTCAAGATTCTAGGAACCATTAACAGTATTTCAGCCTGGTTTCCTATGGAGACAGAGCATAGAATATAATTCTATAATTCAGAATTTCCCCTCTGAGGTTTTGTTTCTATAGATAATCTCAATCCATTTTGAAAGCAGGTGCAAAACCAGGATTCCTTTTTGATGAATCTACATTGTCCACAAACTCCATAGGTTGAGACCTCTCTGCTGAAGGTGCCATGAAGTCAGCACAAAGACTTGAAAACTGGACAGTGACATCTTAGAAGCTAAGAGTCAGCCAATCAGATACAGAATTTGGGATGAGTTATCTCCTAAGAAAATTTTAAAACAATTCTATTAACACATAATCTCATCAAATGACAGATACATAGAAAACTAGATGGCATTTGTTTGCCCACTTAATGAAAGATATGGTTATATTTCAGGGTAGGTGATAGGGACATAAACTAACATGGCTTCTCTGTTTACTTCCTTTTTTATCTACAGAAAATTCAAAGTTCTGAAGGGACATTCATTTTTATTTCTCACCTTAGATTATTTATTACCCTGTACTCCATATCTGTATCCAGAGCAGACCCAATCTGCGTGACATGGCTGTGAAGTAACATGTTATACACATACCCCACCCCCATGCACACACAATTTCCAAAGATTGCCTCAGATTCTAGTGGGAAAATCATGTTAAACTAGGTCTTGCCAACCAGTTATAATAACACCAAACCTGCTGAATCATCTAGAGGACTTTTCTCCCTGACACTGCCTGTGCTGAATTCTTTAGTCTTCCAGATACAAATGTCTGGACTTGTAGGACCTTTCTCTTAAGGCAGAATAAATTGTTTAGCCTATTCAGCAAGGACACACCTGTGAATCCTGTAGGAAGGCATTTGTGAACAATTACCTGTGTCCCTGGGGCATCTGTGGCAGGTGGGAGGGCCGGAGGTGGCTCCGGGGAGGAAACTGGAAGCGCCCCTGGGGCAGCCTGGAGCTCTGAGGCCAGCTGAGAGGGCTCCGAGGCTTTCTCTGGACTTTCATCCTCTCCTGATGACTCTGTTCGAACATTTTCTACCTCTTCCACTTCTACTTGCTCTCTTTCTTCTTCTCCTTCTCCTCCTCCTTCTTCTTCTCCTTCTTCTTCTTCTTCATCTTCATCTTCTGGTAAGGTAACGTGTTTTTAAAATCATTATAACTACCACTGCAGCTATGATATCAATTAATGGCCAGTACTTCCAGCCCAGATTAAGGTCAGGGCTAGGGAAGTCTTCTCCATCAGATACTGGACTGTGGCCCAAGTATGTCATGCTGGGGTTTGTGCTTCTAGTTAAATGTGGGCAGGAGAAATGTGATGATGGGCCCAATCATCACCATCCTCCTTGTTTCCCTCTCCAGTACAAAGTGCATCTTCAGTACCACTGTGCAGAGCCTGGTCACATGTATATCATGCTCTGTCACATCTGCAAGCTCCTGGAGGACTGGGATTGTCACTAATGTATCTCTGCCAAATTAAATGGAAATGCAACTCTCTTCCCTATCTCAGAACACATACATTACCCTTGCCTTCTTTTACTTCCTTACCTCCTCTGTTCGGTGAATGCTGACTTTTGCCACAGTTTATGCCATGAGTCTTTTCCTAACACATTGATCTTAATATTCCCTCAGGCAATATTAAGGAGAGACAATATTAAGTAATTATTTTAGGAAGATTCATCTTGAAGATTTGCTTCTGAAGTTACATCTGTACACACTAATACAGCTTCATGGCATTATTAGAGGTCTAGCCAAGGAGTCTTGTGACCTAGATAGGCTAGGATGAATCAAGACAATCAAAGTTTTGATCAGCTCCAAGGTTATTTTCCTCTTTTTAATTACTTCATGAGGACAAATTTCCAGGAGGGTCTCTGGACCACATGGTAGGGGTGCATTTATAACTCATGAAATATAGCTGGTCACATAGAGCCAGTTTTATTTCCAGATGTTTTTTTATTCTATGACTCATTACTATTCTTGCCCTCTGATGTTTGATTAAGTGGATGTGCTACAATATCTATCCAAATGTCATCTACATTTTGTTTTTATCTCATCCTTAACCTTGCACTTCATGACACTTCACATCATTGTAGTCAATACCCTGTGTAGGGTTGATGTTGAGACATCATCATCACCATCAATTATTAAGTATTTGACTACCCAGAGTCAAATGCCCAGTAATGGCATTATAATAGGCACTGTGATGTGCAAAGCCAAATAAACACTGTCAACCAACTCTATGAATCTGTAATGAAACGGAGTTTCACATTGGATTATGATCCTTGTGTAATTGTCGACATCCATTCTGGAGGTGATTCTGAATCCCCCTTCTCTCCTGCTGAATCCATCTGCAGCTTTCACACACCTGCAACTTTGGCCAAATGGTCACAAGAATAACAAACCTCTGTAAAAATCAATTTCGCGTATTATTTTTTCTTCTCTATTGAGGTTGACTGTGAAGTGGTTCATGTTCTCATAACCATGTTCTATTTTCTCCATCTGAAATGCCTTCGATGCCTCAGAAATTCTGCAACAAAGACAAGTTGCCACTTTTTGTCACCGTTTAACATTTGATAGCCTTGGGTAAAAATGAAAAGTATGCATTTTTCCATAAAATGAAAATTACTTACTTTTGTAACAGGGTTTTGGCATTCTGTGAAAGCAAACAAAAGACAGACCTACTTAAATTCTTTTCATCAAAGACTTTATTCTTTCCTCCGCTGACTCTGAAAATCTCAGAGCTTAGTTTCTAAATGCCATGAATAACTGCTGTTTTATACCGGAACCCTCTTATATTTAAGCGATGTCATGGTCCCTTAAATATATGCTTATGAAATTGTTTAAACAGATGGAGACATGAACACATAATGAGCTTATAGTTTAGTTGGTAAAATAAATCAAAATGCTGTGTGCATAAAATAACAAAAATATGATGACAACTACTTCTCTAGCACCCACCTTCTTGGTTAGTTCCATCAGGTACTGAAAGAATACTTACCTGCAGAAACACTGCCATTTCTGGCTCATCCATGAACTGGATTCCTGATTCAACCAACTTTGACACATTTTCCAAGTGATCAGAATACTTTTTGATCAGAGCACGGACACGTTCCAGTTTCTCCTCTTGGGTTCGGGTAATGACTTGGGTCATTTCATTCTTCCTTTCCTCCAGGATACCATACAGGTAATCAAACTTCTCACAAAGTTCCTGTTTCTGTTTTTTGCAGCATTCCTGTTAGTTGAAGTTAGCTCATGTTAGAAAGTGTTTAAAAGAGTGCCTATTTGGAGAAATCACCTTGGGGTGCCTTGGTGGCTCAGTCGGTTAAGCAACTGCCTCTTGATTTTGGCTCAGGTCATGATCTCATGGTTCATGAGTTCGAGCCCTTTTGTTAGGCTCTGTGCTGATAGCATGGAGCCTGCTTGGGATTCTCTCTCTCCCTTTTTCTCTGCCCACCCTTCTCTCTCTCAAAAACAAATAAATATTTTTTAAAAATCACCTGGATACTTTGGGAGATAAATTTACTTATACAGTATATTTTTTCTTTTCCTTGAAGTTGTCCTTTGGGTATAGATTCCCATTGTGCTGATGTTTTGAAAATCTCACTTTGATACTCAGACAATCTAAAATCAACCAAATTGACTAAATGGACCAATGAATTTTCAATATGTTCTATGTAAATGGGGAATTTCATAGAAATTAAAACAGTTTTTTTAATATATATATATATATATATATATATATATATATATATTGGTTATATAGCTTAAGGCTTATATTTTGCTTTAGAGTGAGTGTGTGTATATGTATGTGTATAAGGAAAAACTATGGTACTTCCTGATTTGTACCCTTCAGTCTCTCTCTGCTCCACTTATACTGCTGCTGTTCTAGTTTCAATCTTCCCTTGGAGGTTCGGAAGCTTCCCACCAGCCTCTGCATCTGGAATTCCCTCCTTCAAGCAAACTCATACACTACAAACAAATTCATTTTCCTGGAGTACATTTGTCTGGGGAATAGTGTTTTTCTCTGACTAATCATTGTCCAGAGAATAATATTTAAACTTCATAACTGGCTTTCCAGCTTCTCCATGACCTGGTTCCAACTTTCCTTCATAACATTGCACTGTTCTCCATCACATACCCTGTGTCCAGCAAAAACGAACCACTTACTTTCTTTGCTCATCATCATCCCTCTGTATAGAATGTTCTTTCCCAATTCATAGTTGCAAACTCTAAGTAATCTTAAAGACATGGTTGAAATACCACTTCTTCCATAAAACTGTCTTTGATCTCAACGACTGAATGCCGTCTTTTAATTCTTCTGAAATCCCATAATAGTTACCACTTATGCCATACACCTGTATTCACCTGGTCCTCTATTTATCCAATACTGTCTAAGACAGAGAAATATGGGTTCTGGTCTTTGATTCCTGGAGAGAAAGGCTGTATGGGAATTCAAACTTGTGCATTTGCATTGTGTGCCAGAAGCACCTCCAGTACCATCTAGCTCCCTTCTCTCTGAGTCCATGTTTAAAACATCATTAACTTTCCAGATGGCCTGGTCATTGTCCTTTTGCTTTTTCAAGTTCCAGTAAGCTTGTTATGTATACATGCCAGTATCATTGGACCTGACCATCTCTGTGTCCAGGAACTTTATAGCTAACAGCAAGTTTTGAGACCTGATGATCCAACATAGCTTTCCTGTCTGGTGGGGGCTTCTTGGGAATGCAGCCAATTGATTTGACATCTCTGAACTTTGTGTAACCTTTATTACATGTTCTTTCATTTTAGTAAACATTGGTCTCTTAGATGTCAAGTATCACTTTCTTCTTTCACATGAGTTTCTTAAATATCTGAAGTATAGTCTCTTTAAGGATAGAATCTAAGTCTCTCTGGGACACATACCACTTCGGACAATAGATGTTCAGTATATATTGTTGAACAGGTTTTTTAAAACTGTGTTTTTAAAAATGTGTTTCATTTCTCCACAATTTTTCTACTATTCTCAGAGTAAGGGAAAAAGTGGATAACCTAAAGCAAATTGTTGATTATGAAGATATTCCACAAATTAACAAGAAATAACACCCCTCACTCCACTGCCTCCTTTGGAACACAATTCTCATCACATTTTCTGACCAATAATAAAGCATGATGGAGATCCAATGATTCTAACCACTTTAATAGTAATTACTGGTTAATGCTATCATCCCGCATCCATTCATTCATTTAGCAATCGGTTCTTAAGCATGTCATTTGTGTCAAGCACTATGCAAGGTTCTGGGGACCCAACAATGAACTAAAGCATAATTCCTGTTCTTAAGGAGCTCAGGTTCACTGAATGAGAAAGACTATGGGCCAATAATACAATAATAACCTAGTATGCTGAATAATTTAAATATCTTAGAGTTTTATACCAGGTTTTATAGAAGTATGTGGATGGGGGCCATTCAAAGGGAGCTGGGGTGGGTGGGTGGCTCAGGAAAAGCTTCTTAGTGGAACAGTAATGCCTGACTAAAGGAAGAGCAGGAACAGAGGAGGTTGGAGGAGGGGATGAAAATCCATGGAGCGCCTTGGCAGTTGTCAAAGTAATAGTACTAGGGTCCATACAGCATGTCCAGACATGGAAATTGCTGGGCTTGCCAAATTTGTGTCTATTTCCAGCCCTTTAGCATGAGATCTGGACTATTACGAGGCCTCAGAACTGAAGCCAATTAGTAGCTTCCCAATCAAACTTTCTTTCACTGGACTGCTTTCTGTTCTAAGCTTACAGGCAAACTTGAGCCCACTGCATTCCTGAAATATGTCTCTTTGACATTCAGAAGCTCTACTGTTTACTGCAAACATATGATGGTTTCTAGCTTATGAATTGTGCACTTGAAACATATATACTGAGTATTAAGATGTGATACTGGTACAATGTCTTTGTTTCTCAAACGTTTTCTTCTAAGCCAAATTATTTCTGAGACTGATGTCATGTGTCATGGCTAGTGTTTGATTTAGTGGTTTAAGTGAAATAGCCACTTTATTTATACATTATTTTCAATTCCAAGTATTATTTTATTTACATTCTGGTTTTCTATTGATTTGTACTATATTGAATCTATCATTTTAATAGCATCTATTATTTACTTATTTACAGTATAGAAAATTCTATCCTATGCATGGCATATGCTTGATTATTATTATTATTATTATTATTATTATATGACTACATACTGTATAAAGCACTTATAATATTACATGACATATTATAGGTACTATATCAGTGCTTATTAAATTTAGATCCAATTTTCCTTGATTTGAGGGAGGGGTCAACTTGGCAGAGAAGTAGGGGGATCCATACTTCCCAGGTCTCTCAAACAAAGAAGTGCTGAAGCCAATTTTCCTTGATTTGAATTATTTAATTGTGGAACTTTGAAGCTGCATGGAATATCAGAAGTAACCTGCTCCAAACCAATCATTTCACTCGTGTGGAAACTGAAACCCAGCAGAGTTAAATCACTTTCTCAAGGCATTCTGCCATTTATTGTTAGTTCCTGGCCTATAGCCAAAGACTTTGAACTCCTGGGTCATTGTTACTCCTACCACACCTTGCTGTGAAATACTTGAAAGTAACTTGAAAAAAATTTTATGTGAAGTACTGTGAACTGAATATATGTCTTTTAACAAATCTACTCTGTAGTAAGTAGGTTTTTAAAGATGAGAAAACTCCAATTGTTTCAGAATTATATTCATTAGTTCATTCTTTCAGCAAAATTCACTAATTACTATGTACCAGGCATTAGAAGATCTGAAAACCTGCCGTAGTTTTCCAGTGTTCATAAGAAGGGTAGAAAAATTATTATATTTTCTAATCTCTAATTTAAAAAAAACCTTAACTTCTTTTTTTTCTTTACTAATGTGCCTTTAGTATAATTCTGTGCAAAATATGCTAAGAGTCAGACAAATCGGTTTCTGAAATAGAGAAAGTATGCTTCTTTCTTGGAATTATGAAACTAGTACTTACAGACTTTTAGAAATGAACTTGAGATGTTCAGGTTAACCTAATGTCAGATTGAAATGAGAAATAATTCCCTGAAATTAAAATTCTTCTATTTTTTTTATTCTCTCTGAGGTAGAAGCAATACATGAAGACTAAGGTGGGCACCCTTCCATCTTTCTGGACTACAAGACCTTCAAAATGCTGTGAAGGTCAGTTAACAACAAACGCCTCAGCTTATCAACTCCCCCCTCCGAGGTAATTAGGGAACAAGTATATGCTATGAAAGAAAAATATGCTCTTAGAGGCCAGCTCACTAGTGAGTGATTACTCTGAATTTCAGTACCTACTGTGCCTTTGTAAATGTGGACCTGAAATGCTTTCAACAGTGACTTTCCAGTAACCTGAAAAATGGAATGGGAAAAACGTGGACTTCTGCATTATCAAAATGTCTGCAGGTAGCACACTTTAAAGGATGACTGTTACCTGCAAAAGCGTGATAGCAACCGTCTTTATCTCTTCTCCACAAAAACTTCCTCACCTCAAAGATTTCTTTTTGCTTTTAATGTTCTATTTTACTTATTTCAGTAAAAAGGCTGGGTTAAAAAAAAGTCTTCAGTAAAAATTCTTGGCTCTGTACCTTCTCCCTCCCCCAACGTCTCTGGATAGTAATTGAATCAAGATACATACTTTTTAAACTTTCAAGTTTATGTTTTCAAATATTCTCCATTTTCTTCCTTTTGATATCTGTGGTTCCTATGTCCTGTGTGTGTGTGTGTGTGTGTGTGTATGTGTGTACACATGCACATGTGCATGCATGCATAGCTGGGTGAGTGTGTTTAGCAACTGAAGTAACTTCCATCATGAATGCCCTAGGCATTGGCCTCCAAGCATATTCTAATGCATAGCCTCCAGCCGCAACATGACCTACCTCCTGGGTCTGCCAGGACAGTTATATGTATTGGCTTCTTAGAAGAACAAATTAAAGTTGTCCGTGATCCTTGAATGAAAATAAAATCCATCCCATCTCTAAGGTGAACCCAGTATGGATGCAATATACCAAAAAGGGGTGATTTTATAAAGGGAAAACTATGCTGCCCATATTAAAAAGGCAAAATGATGGCAGGTAGAATATCTGTTTCTAACCAATGTCATAATATTTGGCTAAAAAGAAAAAAATCAAGTAATCATTTGGCCATTTCCTTCGAAGTGAGTAGGTAATCTTTAATATTCATCTAAAGCCCATTGTTTAGCTGTTGCTTTCATAGAAATGTTAAAACTGACAAGTTCTAATTTTTAGCCTGCTTTATATTTTAATGGTAATAAGATATAAGATATGCAGTTGCAAAAAGGAGCTTTCCATGGAAAAAAATCAACAATAGACAATCTTATACTAAAGAGTAGATAGTTAGACAAGCAAAGTCCCATCATCCTGTTGTTTTTAATGGCTAGATTTTCAGTGGCTCACCTTCTCCCCAAGCACTTATTACTCTCTGAGATGATCTTGTTATTTATTTGTTTTATTGTCTAACTCCTGTACTAGAATAAAACCTTCCTGAGAGCAGGAACTTTTTCTGTTTAGTTCATCACTATTTTCCAGTATTATGTGTGCAGAATATGGTGTATAATGCACACCTGAGAAATATGATCTGAATGACTGAGTGAATGAATGAAATATGATTTGTATCTAGGGATATTCAGTCCTCAAAAGTTTCTATGTTCCCAGAAAATAGATATTTAAGTAGATACTCCAAGACTCTGCTTCGTTTAGTGCTCAAAAGAAAACTGTGCAACCTTAGGGAAGCCATTTAATCTCAGGATGATTTTCTTATCTGTACAATAAGGGTTGGGATTGGATGATTGCCAAGGTCCCTTTTGACTACAGTTCCAAGACTCTATGACTTCAGATAAATGTGGGGATATTTCAGTGTCTTAAGGCTCTAAAATGCCTCTTCCTATTCCTGGCAAGTTTCAGAGTGGTTATCTACGGTATTAAGACATAAATTATATGTCCGGACCCTGCAATGTCAGTCCCAGCTTGAGAATGTGCCAGGGCTATGACAGGAAAACCTAAGACAATTGTAACCGCTGCTCTTACCATGTAAGGAACATGCCTCTGTGACCAAAATAGAGCTGAAGATAAGCTCCTAGCCCACCATTTGTCACGGAGCAACTGTGGCTCTACCCAGCCCATTCACATACGCACTGCATACCTCCAGCACTCATCCACACACTCTCGTTTGGGGCTGCAGCTCTGGGTCTGGAAGTGCTCAGTCAGCTACATTTGAAATACAGTACTTTAGAATTCCCTTCATTAAGCCAAATAGGGTTTCCTTTCCCCACCACCCCCAAAAGAAGGGGGGGGGGAGCAGATTAATATTACTAAAGAGAGAACTGTATTAAAGTAGAAAGATTCTCCTGAGGAAATCAGTCAACATTTACTGGTAAAGCCCCAATTTCTAGCACTTGGGAGAAGTTCCATGAGTGCAGACTAGGATGAGTCTGGGTCTCCAGACCCAGACCCAAAGGTGGGTCTCCACCGGGCTATACAAGAAAAGAGGCAGACAAATGAGGATAACGTGTTCCTTCCAGGCACATAAACTGGAGTTCAGCTCCTCTCCCATCAGCAGGGTCCCCTTGTGCAGTGCTCAGCAGAGCAACTCTACCCAGCAGCCATGGGTCTCCAGACTCCCAAACTCATGCTGTTTTCTACCATATCACGTTGCCACCCACTTCATGTTAGAAGAACAATTATGTTCTAATCAATGGATCTCTAAAACTTACTCCTGGGGTTCTTCTCCAGATCATTTAAAAGCTCCTTGAGCAAACTCTCTAAAGCAGAGAGCCCAGTGAGCCATACTGACTTGGGTCCTCTGGTTCAGTGAAAGCCACAAGCCCATGGCAAGCTGAGAAGTTGTTTAATTTGCTCCCATACGTAGTAGAGAGTCAACTCGTCTCCCAGAAGAGCCTCATCCTCCCTTGGTTGCCGGTATTTTGCCTCTTAGATAAATAATAGGGCTAATATCTCCTGCCATTCATGTTCAGTTTTTCCATCTGAAGGGGGTTGCTTAGCTCTGCATCATAATTACTCAGGACCCTGAAGGTCTTACTCTGATACTGCTTAAAAGATGCTCCAGATGCTCCAGTGGTTCAAATGATTATTAGCATTGTTACAATAAGTGTGGTCTTTCCAAGCTATGAGAATAATATGAGGTAACACTTATCAAGCCCCTGGCATGTGCCTCTTACCCCAATTTAGTCATCTCAATAACACTGTGAAGAATGCAGTATTAACCCCAGTGTACCAGTGAGGAAGTTGAGGGACAAAGGGCTTAAAGTAACTTCCCAAGGTCATATAGTTAAATGACAGCTAAAAGTCTAACTCTGAAACCTGTTCTTTTAAGCATATGTTCTATTGCCTTTGAAATGTTGCCTTAAAAATTCTGGAATGCTTATTAAAGTGATTCTTACAATATTTATACGTCATATTTATAACTTCATGGACAGTGTCCTAAAAGCTATTTGGGTAAAATTATTGTTTTGGAAATACAATAGGTTTGTTGTCATTGAAGAATCATTGGCGGATCTTATTAAAGTCCTCATTTTTCAGATAATGGAAATGCTCAAGATCAAATAGTTATTATTCAACTTGTAGCTGTTTCCTTTAGACATGCATCCATACAAAACAGGATTATTTCTAGGCCTGCTTGTCTGTCAGCCTCAGGAGGACCGGAATGAATAGCCTACTCTCTTGGGTATCTAGTGACATAGGATAAATGCCCTTTGTAAAGACTATAAGACGGAGACAGAGGTTATGATTTTTAGCAATGAGGAAGGAAAGCCAAGCACAGTATTCTGGAAACAGAGAGCTCCCAAGGCAGTGCACTTGTCCACTCCAACCAGCAGCCCTCTTTCTGAGTCCTAGCCTAGCCCAGAACATTTCCTGGGCTGGAAAGGCAAGTATAGCTCCAGACCATGCTGGGCTTATATAGAACAGCCTAGAAGGCCCTCCAACCTGCAGTCGAGAGCTCTGGGAACATCTCAGCTTGTGCGACATTCAGCTAGGAGTACTAAAAAGGCTGAAGGCTCCTTCACCCACTGTCAGATCCACAGCAAAGAGAAAAAAAATGCCACTCCTCCTTTTGACACAGTTCAGATTGCCCTTTCATGACTACAGCCCTTTTCAAAGCCACTCTCATAATCATTGTAAACTCATATCAATTGCATACATTATTTAAAAAAAATTTTTTAATGTTTATTTATTTGTTTTGAGAGAGAGAGAGAGAGAGAGAGAGCAGGGGAGGGGCAGAGAGTGAGAATCCCAAGCAGGCTCTGCAAAGTCAGCACTGAGCCGGATGCGGGGCTCCTTCCCACAAACTGGGAGATCATGACCTGAGACGAAATCAAGAGTTGGACACTTAACTGACTGAACCACCCAAGTGCCCCTTTTAATTTCCATTTTTAAAATGTTACTTATTTTGAGAGAGAGTGAGCGAGCACACATGCATGAACTGGGGAGCAGCAGAGAGAGAGGGAGAAAGGGAAAGCATACGTTATTTTTAAATGATAACAAGGAGTCCACAGTGTGATTTAGCCTAAGCTCGGCAGCTCTCCAGGGCTGATCCTGGGCCAGGTGCCTGACCAGACCAGCCCTGCAAGACATTACATGATCAAGGACAAAATTAGACACGTACAAGGGATGGGCACTCCTACCAAAGGGCAGGTGTCTGGGCCCCATGTGGGAAGAGGCAAGGTAATTGGGGAAGGATAGTGCCCACCCAGGGATTACTCCATTTCCCATCCCTAAGGGGTTCTTCACCAATCAGAAGAGCGACTTCTTTAAACAACAGCTCCCCACCCCCTGGCCAGGAGCCACCAATGGCTTCCCAGAAAATGTTTCCAGGCAGGTGGTGAGCAAAGTCAGGAAGGAAAACAACTACCCCAGCGAGAATGGGAGACACAGGAGCTCTGCTCTGTGACCCTGAACTCTGGTACAGAATTCACCTGCTCTGCAAGGTAGGATCATTTCACTCTAAGCCAAGAACCTCGTGTGCTTCACTACATGCAGCTTTGCAGGCTAGTGCTCACAAAGTGAGCCTCTGGTGTTTTGCCCAGGCTCTGTGGGAGAGCACTTTAGTGATTACAGGTGCACCATGTGGCCATTTGTGGCAGTGTCTCTGTCCTCTGTCCTCTTCAAATGGAGGATATTTGCATCAAATAGGGATCATAAAATCAGAGACCTCCATGAGGCTCTGAGCCAATACCTACATCTGCAGATGAGCCACCTAAACTGATCGGAAAGAACTGTGCTTTTCTGAGCAACATTCATTCTGTATTTATTTTACTATTAAAAAAATGTCCAGGTCTCTTTACAAAAATGCGAAATATAGGAATATATAAGGAAGACAGTAGTCCCACTGTTCATTACTCCTAACCTTTTGGTTTCTGGAGTTTTTCCCCATATAAATATATATAGGGGTTATTTATGAATATATACATTCTATACTGTTTTATTTCCTTAAAGTAAAATCTCAGAAGTGAAATAAATAGGTAAAAGGGATGGACACTTTTAAGACTCCTGCCAATTTACAGCTTCATCTGAAAGCCCTACAGGGAACAATTACATTTGTCTAGTAGCCTGTGAAAGTACTTATAAAAGTGTGTCATGTTTGATGAATACTTTTATCAGTAATAATAGGAGTAATAATCCTAAACCTCACTGCCTGGAAGTTCCTCCTGATATCTGCACTAAATCCCTTCTCCTGACTTAATTTCAAACCTGTTCCTGCTTGTCTTGTTCACAGTGAAAGAAAAAACAGCTGCTCCCTATTGTGCCCCTGACCGGCCTCCAGGAAGAAAACCAGTTGTCAAATCTCTCCCCGCCCTCTCAGTGTCCCCCGATGCTGGCTACAGGGAGCCCGGTTTGTTTGCATTTCTTTGCTCAAGGCCAAATGTGACCCCCAGAGCTTTTCTCCTGTATGTGTTCTGCAGCCTTGGTGTCCCAGACAGAGATCTCTGATGAAGGCTTGACCAGAGATGAGTATAGAGATTACCTCACTTACCCACAAGCAACCCACTCCTATTTATACACCCAAGACTCAACATGGCACCACACTGGAGTGCTGATTCATGGTTTACTGATTAAGTTGTATCTGGCCTTTACTGTAAATAAGTGAAAAGATAAGAGTTTATATTGTCCATTTTGTAATCTCTTTGGGCTCTTCACCAAAAGAAAACTTCCCTTCTGTAAATGGATCCCAGATTTATCATGATCTTTACAGGAATATAGATATGGAGAAGAAAGGACATTGATTTTAATGGTGTAGAAATCTAAAACGAGATGGTTATGGCCAATGTCTTGAAGTGATTATCCAGGAACCAGCCTTTGGCTTCTGATAGAATTTGCCTTTAGAATTTGCCAGATAGAATTTATCTGATATGATAAAATAATGAAAACAGGGTATTTATCAGGCACTCACCATATACTAGGCACTGTGCTAAGCATTTTGCTTATGCTTAATTTTTCACAGTAACTCTGTAAGGTGGGTACTATGCCCCATTTTTTTTTTTTAATTTTTTTTTTTCAACGTTTATTTATTTTTGGGACAGAGAGAGACAGAGCATGAACGGGGGAGGACAGAGAGAGAGGGAGACACAGAATCGGAAACAGGCTCCAGGCTCTGAGCCATCAGCCCAGAGCCTGACGCGGGGCTCGAACTCACGGACCGTGAGATCGTGACCTGGCTGAAGTCGGACGCTTAACCGACTGCGCCACCCAGGCGCCCCCTATGCCCCATTTTTACAGAGGAGAAAAATGAAGGATTGAATGTACATGAGAAGGGATCTTTAAAACATAATACATAATTAAAAAAAAGCAGAACGAGAAATATAGCACATTACCATTTATAAAAGTAAAAGACGTGCATATAAAATAATCAACATTTTATAAGAGTATAAGTGAACGGAACACCAAACATGTTAGAGTGGTTATGTACAGAGAAGAGAACAGGACTGGGATATGGAGATAAAAAGAAATAAGTAGATAAGAGGGGCCTTGCCTACAGCAATACAGACAATATGCTACAGACTGAGCAGTACAATGCCTCAACACTGCATCTGAGGTCCAACTACAAAAACCAACAACCCCAAAACTTAAAGCAGGGAGTAATAAATGGCTCCAGGTTACAGATCCAGAGACCTGCACTCAACCCAGCTGTCTTGCACCTGCCCTCTGTGCAGCCTGGCTTAACTAGTCTGTGAATCTTCAGTTCTTGAAAAGGTATCTGCCACATAGCTAAATCTCTTTAGGCTTCAGCTATTTGCCTTCAGCAATTACACAGTTCATACTTGATCTTGAGGAAGGGTGGATTCACAGTATTTCTTATATGCCAAGCTTCAGTGTGAGCTAAACAGCCAGCCATTTATGCATTTGTTCACCAAGTTTGTATCAAGTGTTTATTATGTTCCAGGCACTGGGCCAGGCAGAGGGCAGATATGAATGAGCCAGAGCTCTGGTCTCAATGAAATCCATGACTAAATCATTCTGTAACCACAGATACATCTTCCTCCTTCTGCTATCCCCTTTGTGGCCCTGCTGTCAGAGTGCAGATATGCAGCTCAAACCTGCACATGATTTTCCAAAGCACTAACTAGTACTCCTTAAGACATTTGGATTTCCACAAAGAAATAGTACTATAATGGTGGATAACACTTATTTTCATTACTGGTAATTGATTTTTCTTCTAACTAATCTTTTAAAATGGATTGACCAACAAAAAACAGCAAATGTAACAACCACCCCAGTAGATGTGGTAAAATCTGCCTTGTTGACTCACATGGTAACTTCTCTTCCTGAGCCAGGAGGAGAATGTTTTAGAGACATATGAGGAAGGCGGTTATTCTATAAGGAAAGATTGTGTGGCTCTGAGGCAGCCACAACCCCCCCAGGAGTTCAGGCTTGGTGTATATTCAGCCGGAGTTGTTTGACTTACCTCAATAGTTTTACAGGTGTCCTCCAGCTGGCTGATTACTCCCTGGACTCGATCATTGCTTCCCACAAGGACAGCAATGCCATCACTGAGCTCAGACTAATGAAGAGAAAGGAGGTATGCAAAGTTTTAGGGGTTTTCTAGTCAGCCCTGATTGTAGATAAATTGTAGTATTATCCTCATGGATTCCTAATCCAGCGTCCACTGAACCCCATAGGAGTAACAGGCGTATAAGGCCTGTGAACCTCCTGGTCTTGTAATAAAATTCTGTCGAGATGTGTATATGAATGTATTTGTCTGGGAAGAAGTTTCATAGTTTTCACCAAATTCTTAACGGAGACTGAGATCTGACCTTGCTAATAACATCATAAACACTGAATTATAGATTATAGAGAATAGCATATTCAAGCTAAGTAATTATAAATATTGTTTATAAATTCAGTAGAGTCCAATATGTGACTTCAGAGACCCGAAATGAATTGTTTTCCTAGTGTAGCTCAGGATCCATTTTACTAGGGAAATGAGAATAGTAAATATTCATTTATTCAACTGACTCAACTAACATGCACCTTCTATGTGCTAGGTGTGCAAATACATATGTACTAGACTAAGTTATTACAAACTTGAAACTCTAGCATTTGACTGGTTCTAGGGGAGGGTTTTCAACTTGAAATTCCTCTCTGCTTTCCAAGACTGGCTATCAGGGAGCACTGAATGGGGAATTTGGAGACCTACCTGCTTGATCCAACTCTGCCTTTAACTTGTTTATGATGTTGGCCAAACATGTAATCAATGTGGACCCTAAATTTCTTGGATATAAAGTGAGAAGGTTGGACCAGAACAGTGGTTGTAAAACATTGTAAAGCTTCAGAACCCTTTCTTCAGAAAAAGGAAGCTAATGTGGAATCCCAGTAGATAAGAGTGAAGCTGCTCTGTCCAAACAGGAGTGGGGTAGAAGTCCTGCCAGTCTGTCCTGTCCATCCCACGTGAGTTCCTAGGGCTCTGAGGGAAATCGTGTGAAACAAGTACCATTCGGTTCTAACATGCCATGACTTGAGGGGGATGGATGGGTGTGGAAGGATAAGGGGAAATAAACCACAAATGGATTGAAAAATAAATAAATGTTACAGATGTCTTGCTAAATTCTGCTTTTTTGGCAGTTATCACTCACTGGTCATGACTGGTATTGCCCAAAAGTTTGGCTTGCACATTTGATTCCAACTCTGACCCTCACAGTAAAATATCTACCAAATGTGGGACCTGTGATTCTTCATAGAAAGGAGCTAAGATATGGAGCTCCTCAAATTCTAGGTGTGGGGAGTGGCTGCATCTATTTGAGCACACAACTGCACGTTTATTTGCATCAAATGGGCAAGTTGCTACTTGCCAATGGATGAAACTGGGTTGGCAGGTTAGTGATAAGCTGGGGACATGCTGTGGTTGGTCAGGGTGAGGAGGCTGACGCCCTGGCGGGGGGTGGGGACATGTGTCAAACTGAGAGGAGTCCTTTTAGCAAGTGGCCTAGGTTGAAAGCCTAGGAAGCCAGTTTAACCTGGACTTGAAGGCTAATACAGTAGGAGTTGGGGGAGTAAAGGCCTGGAAAGGGTGCAGGAAACAGTAGCTTTTTTTAGTGAATGAAGAAAAATTCCTGTGACTGGCGTGAAAAGTTAATCCTTTTGTTATCTATAGTCTAAACTTCAAACAGCTCTGACCAGGTCCCAACACATTGCTTGTCTTCAGCAACCTCCCAGATGCACAAATAACAAGCGACCCTTGCCCTCTGTGCACCTTCCTGAGCCTCGGCACCCCTTCCCTCGCTAGCAGTCCCCTTACTCTCTTGGGGATCTAGTGTGTGGCCATGTTTGCACCAGCACTACACCACCTCACGCTCTGAGCCGCCAGGCCTCAGGGCTACGTGGCTTGGGCGGTCCCCTTCAGCAAAGAGAGCCAATCACACAGAAATTCGGAAGGGGCTGGAGAAGAGGAAGAGAGGCTCTGTTACCTTCTGCCTCTGGAACACGTGAGTTAGGGGAGCCACCTGGCAATCCTTGTGTGCCCCAAAGACCTTGCACAGAGAGCAGGTGGGCACTTCACAGTTCAGACAGTAGATGTTGATGCGTTCCTCTTCGTGCTCCTCACACATGGGCTGGTCAGACTTCTTTTCTGGTCTGGGAGGAGGTGGGCAGATAAATGTGTCAGCTCCCATTGCAGCAAAGCAGAGTTGGTGGGGGGTGGGGGGGTGGGATTAGTATTGCTATTCCAGAAAACTTCCAAGGTCCTGTTCTTGTCCTCGGAAACCTCCAAATTCAGTTGCCCTTTGGGCTTAGCAGTGGTGTGCTGATAGATATCTAACGACCAGCCTGGAGTAGGGGATAGGACATGGACACTCTGATCTGTAGTGTTTGACAATTTCTGTGGTGAGGGTTCCCATCATGGCTGATTTAAACTTATTGACGGTTTAAAACACAGCTAGTAAAATTCCTGAAAATTGTTAGGAGTGTGCTCCAGCACTGTCTGCACACACTTACAAGTCTCTTGAGATACTTTCCAATTATGGGTAAAGAAGGAGTATTTGCTGATAAGCTAAATCTCAAGTTTACACTGGCTTTGCAGAAGCACTAGGTCCCAACTCTACAACCTCCAGCAAACACTTCTCCCACCAAAAGGAAGATAGAGGTGGGCTGGAGGAGTCCAAATCTCTGATTATTAGTCTAGGCACTGATGGAAATAGTTCTGTGTAAGAAGGAATATGTCCATGTGTGCTTCATTAATTTGTTTGGGTCTCTTCCTGCCATTAAGAAAATTAAATGTAAATAATTTCCCAATTGAGGACTTGGCAGGGACTAAGAGTGGGTACTGTGTGCTCAGTGACTGTGAACAGTACTTTAAGCAATAAGAAAAATGCAAAATGCTGTTCTGGGACATGGTGGTAACCTTGGAAGTAAGGACCTCACAGATAATCCCCAGGTTTTAGTTTTCCCAGTAGTTCAGCACCAGCCAAAACTTTTCGGAACTGCAACAGGTAATAATGGAGCATTGGGTTTGTATGTGTTAGTGAGACGATGACCAAGCGAAGAGGAATTGAAAGCATGAAAGGGGAGTGACAAGTCATTACTATTTAAGAATAACTTGCTGTGGAATCACCTGGAACGGCCCAAGTTCACAGTGTGTGGTGGGGCCCTGTATATTCTCCTAATGATTAGTGTGATTTATGTGTGATGATAAAGATCAAAATTATGTCAAATTGTAGTGCTCTAGGCCCCCTCTGGAGAACATGGTGAGAGATGTGGGTGTAGCCTGCCTCACAAAAACCTGGAATTCTTATACATCCTATCTAAAGACCAAGGTTGTTAATAGTTTTCAGAGGTACCTGAAAAATGTAAATACAAATGCAAAACGTTTCTTCATATTCCCAAACACATATTTATAAGCATCATTATTTAAAAGATTGGGACTGAATTTTTCTGTTGTTATCAAGATCCACTTTTAAAAAACCGCAGTTATTTATGGGCTGTGAAATTGATTATTATGGGCCATGAAATCAATTTAGAGGTCATGACCAGCATTGTTAAAATCAAACTAAAATAGACAGTAAATACATGGGCTACACCTAGTAAGAATAAGTAATGATACCTGAAACTTTTGTTTCTGCTGTACATAGACGCATGTGTATGTTTTACATGCATATGTATGTACATGTATCTAAGTGCACTGGAAACAAAAAGTATATATTTCATGTCTATATATCTATATCCATCCATGTATGTAATGGTCATTGGATCACAATGTAAAATGTACTTCTAGTGTGAGACATGAATAAAATGGTTTGTAAACCATTGATACTGATGTGTGGTACCACATACCTGCAGTCCCAGAACTCAGAGAAAGGCAGAAAATATACTGATTTATATCTACAAATCACTAGGTAGGAGTCAAGTCAAGGAGACTGGGCTGTGGGGGTAAGACCTGGGTCTGGTGAAGAAATTGTATGGGCTTCCAGCTTTGAGATTTTTGTGAAAAGAATTTTCACCTGGTCGCGTAACAATATGGTTTCCATGAAATCTGTGGCTTCCTAACTTGAAATTCTGCCATATCCTTGGAAGTCAATTGAGAAAAGTAAACTCTGCAACCAAGAAATGTATCTTCCTTCCCAGGTCTATCTGTTTCCTCCACAAATATGTGAGTTCCATGAGGGCAGGTTTGTCTTGGGTTTTTTGCTGGATCCCTGGTGCCCAGAACAATGCCTGGCATAGAGTGGTACTCAGTAAATATTTGTTGAATGAATGAGAAATGAAAGAGACTTTGCCAGATGAATGGACAGTATTCCTTGTACTTTAATTCATCTGGGGAAAGCATGTGAAATATGGGGGAAAACCAGGGTCACTTGGCACTCATGAGTGGCAAAGAAACCAGACAACATTCTGAAGACTCCATTTATAAATGACAAAGCCCTTTGGAGGTTCTCTAGAGACTAGAAGTGGTTTGCTCTTCGCTTGTTCAAAGGCTTCTCCACCTCCTATACCTTCTGTCCCATATGTCTCCACCTCATAATAATAAATGTCAAGCATGTATCTGGAGTATATGTACTGGAAAATGGCACAGGTGATGCTTCTGTGGCTCACTTCCCTGAAGCATTTCCTGAGGGCAGCTTGCATCCGTGTGCTGTTCTGATGTCAGCAGCTGAACCAGAGCTCAGGTCTGTGAGTACATATTATGTATGTATACAATATATATATGTGTATATATATACAGTACGTGCAAACACTTTGGAAATGTGGCAACAGCCATAAGGCTGTATGCTTAGTTTTTGGTTGTGATTATTTTTCCATAATGCAATACAGACTGAGAACTATGTCCCTTATTCCTTATTAGGTTTTTCTTGTTTAGGTGGTTACACAGGCCCAGAGTCGTCCCCACTTAAAAGCGGGTGTATAATAGAGACCTTTAGACAACTTAAAACATATAACAGACTTGGGTCAAACAGGCATGTAGAATAAAGATGTAAATGCGCTTTCATGAGGTGAGGGTAGCTGAGCTCACAGTTGTGGCTCAGGACTCAGCTTCAGATGCTGGCAGTGGCCCCTAGCCACTCAGTGCTGCCTAGTCTCCAGGAGTCTGTAGCCTGCTGTCTCTGGTCTCAGGTTCCTGGAACCATCCTGGTGAATCCTGAAGGGTAGGCATCTGGTCTTGGTGAGGCATTACAGGTGGTACCTTTGAAGTCAAACTTATCTCAAAGCTTAATTCCAGCTGAGCTTCTCCATGTGGTGGTTGTGTGACCTCAGGCAAGTTACTTAACCTCTTTGAGGCTCAGCTTTTATTCATATCTGAAAATTGGCCTGAGGGTCTTCTAATTAAATACAGCAGAATGAACATGTGCCTTTTTTATTTGTGTTTCCTGTGGAAATCCCACTAAAATGAGAGTGGGGAAATTTTAAAAATCGCATTCTAATATAAGTCAAGAAGGACAAAAAATGAGCAACATGACAGCAGATAAGGGATGTCGACCACATGTGGGAAATTGAGAACTTCTGGATGAAAGGAAGTGACTCTTCTTTCTGCCAAGCGCCTGCGGGGGAGAAGGCTGAGAGTAGCAAGCTGACTTGAGCTGAGGGACCCCAGAAAGGCTCTGCAACTGCGGCAGCCAGGTATTTCGAAGGCAGGAGTGTGGGGGGAGGCTAAAAAGCGGGGCACTTTTTTGCATATTTCGGAAGATTGCTTGAGGATGTGCTCCATGTAAAACAGTAGAATAAACCAACAAAGAGAAAGACGTAGGCTCTAGGCAATAAGGAACCCAGGGAAGAGGAAAAAAGTAGGTGAAGCCCAACGACGTGAGGGCACTGTCCTGACTTTCTGCAGTGAAAAGTCCATAGAGAATGTCTAAATTGAAAAATCAGAAATAGGAGTACACAGATCTGTAGTATACAGATGTCACCGGGTGATAAAGAACAGAAAAACAGCTAAAACAATTAAAAGTGGTTGGCTCTGGGGAGTGAGACTTGGGGGTGGAGAGTGGGGTGGGAGCGTGGGCCTCATTAGAGGTGTCCTAGTACTATTTGAATGTTTAAATTATGTATATGAGTTAGTTTGAGTAGAATATTCAAAGTTTTTAATAAGGTAATGATAATAATCACAATCTCACAGGATTGTTGTGCAGATTAAAGAATTACATGTGATTCATGTGTAAAGCACCCTGAACAGTGGTTGGCACATATTAGTTTTACTTATTATAAAGTTAATTATGATTTTTGTGATTACTATTAATGAAATAAATTCCTTCTCGTGTCCACCTCTCCAAACTGTGGCTAGTTCAGCACCAGGCAGTTATTCTAGATAAGGCCAGGTTTTGTTGAGATCTACGATGTCTGGTCTTTCTGTGGGAGGTCAGAGTTGACCAGCCCCTCTCCTTTCTGCCCCCACACCAATGACTGTGAGCCAGAGATGGGTGCCCCTCACTCTGAATATCCAAGGTTATTCTAAGGTTGCCTAATGTTCTCTGAGGCTCAGGGTTCTGGGCTGGCAAGGCTGCCAGCCTCCAGGGAACACCTGGGTGTATGCCCAAACATGTACCTGGGCCCTCTGTGCAACTTGTGATTTTACTACCAAGTAAAAATGTCCCAAGGCAAGTCTCAAGTTCAAGAAATAACAGTGTAAGAAGAACTTGATAATCAGAAAAACACCACTGGTCCACCCAGCTATAAGCTTCATTGTTGGAAATTTGGTTCATTACCTTTATACCGTTTGTGCACCTGGGCACTTTTTTGGCAGATGCACATGTAGACTTTATAGTTAAAGTAAGGACATGTCTTTTGGTTTTGCTAATGCTACAAGTTTTAACATCTTTCTTCTCTGGATTTCATAACATTGTTATTATTTCCCATGTTTCAAGCTCTCACTGTAGCAAGTAGCAAAAGGAAATTATTGCAATAAATAGAACATGTAAGAAGCTTTTTGGTGTTGCTTAATTAGCTGGCACTTATGAAGCAACTATTCTATGCAAGACACTGTACTAGGCACTAAATCAGTTCTTATATCAACACCCTTAATAATTGGTTGGTTATTAGTTGACTTTTTTTTGAGACAGTGTGTGTATTCGCATTTTAAAGTAATGTAAAACAATGAAATCAGATCTGTGAAGCAACAGCAGCAACAACAGTATTTTCCTTCTTCTGCAGACACTTTGGAAGCAAAGGAAATAGCTGACTCTGTATCTCTGTAATATGTCATCGGTAATTACTCTTCTTCCCCCACTTCCATCTAGATCCTGGCACTATCTAATTTAGTTTGAATCTTAAGCAGAAACTAATAGCCATAATGATTATAATAATTATATGTTAGATTTATGGAACAGCTTTCCTTCTAAGAGTGCTAGGCTCTTAAAGCCCTGCAGATGTTCCATAAATACATGTGTCCTAATAAGAATCACAATGAGTTCATTTCCAGATGGTCTCAATATTGCTATCAGGCTTTGTGGACTGGACTGACCTGTGTACAATTGAAAAAGGGCTCTTCACACCATGCCTTCTAGGAATGAACTACTACGGTGTTGTCTCTAGGAAAGGAACTCTATAGCCAATGTGATTAGATGAGGAAGAAGCCTTTTTTTTTTTTTTTTTTTTTTTTTTAATGAATGGATGCATATACTGAGTATCAATCCAACAGGTGAATGCTGAGAGTATGCAGCAAATACAATCTAGAGAGTAGAGAAACATAACCCAAATGCCATCTTCTTCCCCCCACCCACCCATGTCACTAAACTTTAAGTTGCTGAAGGGCAGGACTATGCATTGCTTTGTAACTTCCCAGAGTCCATACAATGATTAACTATGTTAGAGAAATTTGTTTTTTATTATGATCATCTAGACAATTTTAAGGAGAGACTGTTGTCTAAACTAGGAACCGGACTATTTTGGAAAATGCCATTTCTGTTAGTTCTCCTTAAAGTTTTGTACTGTGAATTTTCTGCTATGTAGAATTGGGAGCTACGAAGGACCTGTGAAGTGCAGAAATGTCTAAAATATGCGTAATACAGGGCTGAGAGGGGTAGGCCGCATTATGCCTCTCTCAGTATTACTGAACAGATTAGTGTTAATGAATTACTTCATTCTTAAATTGATGCAAAGTCTTGGGCACCAGCTCCCTTCTCTTTCCATGAGTGATTCTCACACCGGTAAGGACTCACTTGGAAAAACATTTTCCTATAAGACAATGTCTGTGATTGGCAAACGAGCATTGGATAGATTGATCTGTTAGAACAAACAAACAAATACACAAAACCAAGCTTCAGATGGGTGTGACACATGAAGGGACAGTACCTGGTGGACTCCTGCTTATAGATGTCAATGATATTTTCCACCAGCAGGTTCCTCTGAAGGCCATATATTCCATGTCTGTCCAGAACCACTTCGTGTCTACAGGATGGGCAGCGAAACCGGCCCCCTGATGCCACAGTGGTGCCTCCTCTTGTGGGCAAATACGGGTTAGAGGCCTGTTCTTGCCAAGCAAGAAAAGAGGAATTAAGTCATGCCACAGGTAGCTTTTCTGAGACTTCTTTTCACTCTGTTACTACAAACAAGGTCAACTTCTACTTTAAGCTGGCCATAAGATAATCCCTTAGGGCTTTAGCAGCAAGTGGTCCTAAAATACAGGCCCAGCACTTTATCCACAGTCAACCGCCATGTACCATTTTCAGCATGAGGCACTTTTCCATCCAACATTTTTATTACCAAAAGCTCTAGCCAGAAACTCTAACATTAATGTCTTAGGAAGCAATTCATTTACAATTTTGAAGCAGATTCAAGGTTTTGTTTTGAAGGTTTTGTTCTGTTTTTTTTTAAACAAATAGGATTCTTAGTATTTAAGTTAAAACTAGATTTGGGAGTAAGGAGGAGTAAGGAGGAGGCAGACAGCAAAGCACAAAGCAAATCATTTAAAAAAATGGTTTTCTTAAAAACGAATGTAGCCTTATAAAGTTTTCTGAAAGAATTCACCTACAAGTTAAGGACTTGATTCCAAGAAGAGAGACTCTTTTTTACCCCCTAAATTCCAAACAAACCTACCTGGAAAATATCACTGGCACATTTCCTACACAGGTTATGCTGACAGGGGAGAATGACCACGGGTTTCGTGAACATCTCTAAGCAGATAGGACAGATGAGTTGCTTCTCCAAGTTATCCATGGTCTGCTGCTCTTTGGAAAAAGACTTATAATTCAAAGATGCGCTCATCTCCTGGCCGTCCCCGTGTGCACTGCCAGGGAAAGGGTGCTCCGAATGGTTTCTGCAAGTGTTTCCTGGAAATAATTCCAAGGATTGGGTGATCAAGTGTCCTTTACGGTTTTTTCGATGGAAGACATTGTTTCAGGCCCAGGTTCAGAGGGGGTGCCTGAGCTGTTTTTAGCAGCGGGGGGGTCACGTGACAGTGGGCTGACTTGTCCATATAAGCCAGTGACAGGAGGATGGATTCTGACAGGTGACAGAGAACAGGAGCCAACATTCCTGCCCCAGGGAGTGAAGAGAGTGAGTGGGAAGAAGGATTACAAACCCCATTTAGACAGAGTTGTGAGGAGAGGGATGTTGAAGCTGACAGTTGTCAACAACAAATGCAAATATGCATGCCTAGTCACTGAGCCATGCCCTCTGTGAGCACTCAATAAGAACGTGGTGACGGGTTTCTCCAGGACTGGGGAGAATGCAGCCCAAGAGTCTAACTGTATAACGAATGCATTTCTGTCTGGAGAATTGAGGAAGAAGGTCACCAAAAGTAGTGTGATCATACCATCTTACATGAAAACAAACAAAACATGTCTCAAAAATCATTTTCCTGACTTCACAAGGGCAATCAACTAAAACAATTTGCTTCACTTTAAATTTTTCATCTTTGCAAGAATAGCGGTCTGGGAAAAATTCAAATTTAAAAACTGATTTCAATCCTTTTCACCATAAAAGTATCTACGAAAAAAAATCCAAACACCAGTTGATGATCCCATTTTTTTATAAGTTGTGAATAAAATTCTAGTAAATTCTTTTTTCTTCCATACTGCTCTTCCTCCTCCCTAACTCCCTCCTTCATCCTGTATCCCTACAGTCACCTTCCCCCTCACACACACCAAAAACACAAAGAAAAATTGGCAATCTTTTAAAATATAAATTTAGTTTGCAACAATAATCAGTAATGAGGTAGTAATGGCATATAGGATAACAGACCCATTGTTTCATTTTTCCATAAAGCAGGGAACAGATATCAGTGCTGTTGCCAACCGAAGTGAAAATGGAGTCCTGCTTCCATACCCTGGTTTCATCTGGTCTGAAATACCTATTACACCTCTTTGCATTTGCCCCTCTTCTTCCAAGTTGATTTTTTAAAATTATAGTTTCCCTAGTCATTTCTGATATTCTTGGTCTGCTCTTGAGTCACAAATAACAATTTTGATATTTGCCAGAATTTTGTGAAACTGTTTCATCAATATAGAATTATTTAAAAATTAAAAAATCAGATCAAAAATGAAATAGTATCTGTTTATATGTGATTTACTTGCAGGTTTATTTCTCCTTGATTTAAAAATATTCAAACATTGAGCACATCTTGTCAACATATCCCCAGTGTGCACTTAATTACCAGTAAACAGTAGGCCAGTGTGACTGGTTATGTATGGTCTTATTGCTGTGTGCACTGAAAGCTTATTGAGAATCTAATAAACTCTATTAGTTAGCAATAAGTTACATGTGTTCATAAACATTTCAAGGATCTTAGGAGAATTTTGTTATTCCTTTCAATATCTATTGAGTAAAGAAGGGAATTGGGTGACATTTTTTTATTGAGTTAATTCAGTTCACCTAGCCCAGGCAGTTAACAGTATTTATCATCACATGGGCTATGGAGGTTATTTTCTAGGAAAGATAAAGTTTCTACTGTAAAAGATTCATCAATCTAAGAAAAAAACAAACTAATAATGTACAATGAGCCAAGCCCATCCTTATTAGAGGAATTCATTCTTTCAAAAAATACTCATTGAGTGTCTATTGTGTATCCCCATTGTGTTCAGCTCTGTGGATTGAAAGACAAACAAGACACAGGTTACTGTCCTCAAGGAGCTCAGTATAACAGCAGAAATAAGACATGCATGTACAGAGCCACAGTACAAAACAAAATGTGATAAAGAGCCACAAAATTTCAGAGTTGGATTCATCAGGAGGGCTTCATGGGTGAATAGTATCTGAATGATCCACTAAGAACTTAGACAAATGGATGTGTAGTTATGTGGGGCATAGTTGGGGCTTTCTAAGAAAAGGCACAGAAGCAAAGACAGTGAGGCACAGGAGTGTGGGGAATGCTCAGAGCGTATGGTGCTTTGGGCTGGAGTGCAGAGCATGCTGCTGGCACATGAGCAGGTCACAAATACTGGGCTAAAGAGTTTTTAACACTTAATAAATTAGTCAACAGGAAGTTGTTGAAAGTTTCTCACAGAAACATTTCTGTGAGAGCTGTGCATTGGTTAGATTAGTATCACAGTGGTGGCTAGAATACTGAAGGCGACCTAGATAAAGACCAGATGGGAGATTGTTGCCAATGCCTAGGTGAGAGGTCATGATGCCCTGGCACTGGGCGATGGCTGTGGGGAAGAAAAAGAGGAAAGGGACTCTGAGGCTATGAAATTAGAATCCACAGAGGTGACTCAGATGGTCTGAGTATGAGCAACCACCAGTGATGCAGTGAGAGGTGCACAGTGAGTCAGGAGACAGGCCTTCTATCCAGTTTCCATGTCTACCTTGCTTTGTCATCTTGGGAAACTGACCTCACCTAGCTGGATTTCTGTTTAATCTGTAAGTGAGTGGTGTTCATAACCTAGGCTTAACAGTATTTTTAGGGGAAAAGAAAGAAAAACCCTTGAAATATTAATTTTGACATTGAGAATCCCCAATTCAATTATGTGATGCTAAGTTGATCCTCTCCTCTCCTCTGTTTTTCTGTTTCCTACTTTCTGCCTTGTACTTTTTCTTAGAACTGCCACTAGGAGACTACCCAGGAAACTAGCAAGAATCTCATAGGAATAAGAGTCAAATCAAGTCAACTATATGCCCAAATTATCGCCTTTCCCTCTTTATCTTCTTTTTTCCATTCTTTGTTCCTCCCCAGTCTCAGAGACCAGGAGTCCATGAGGTGGGCATGTGAATTAAGAGTGGGACATAGGAGTAGCATTCTGTTCTAAAGAAGAACCAGAAAATTTTAGTCTGCTCCCAAATCATTCACAAATTTCCCTGAATGATTCTGAAAATTCTGAAGCTGAATGAGATTTGAAGCTAACTTCAAGGCTCTGGGATTTCCACAGACGTGAAAGCCGGCTTAGTTTCCCAAAGTTGTCTTTACTGTGTAGTAGTGATGTACAACTTTCCCTGCTTCTCGTACCCCAACCCGCCACAATTAGGACAGGGGGTTAAAACCAGTTGGGGCAATTTTACATGGGGGATTGGTTTAGTTGGAAGCCCCAATCACTCCTCATTCCTGAGTCCCACCAAACTAGGGCAGGGGTATGTTTACACACATTGAGGAGATGAAGCAAAACCACCATTGCTGTCACCTCCTGGAGGACCAGCAGTTTCCCAATCCCCCCGATAAGTCAGAGGAAGTAAGATGGGTCCCTAAGAACCTGACTATATGCCCAACAGCAGACTTGGCATTAAGGCATGATAACAAAAAGAGAAGACTTTTGACTTTTTTCAACCTCTAGCTACCAGGCTAAATGGACCCAGACTTCAGAGGACAGAGCATAGGAGTGAAATGTGGATTTCAGTGTGTTGCTTATCTCAGGAAGGAAGAAAAAGGAGTTCTAAAGTCTATTACTTTTAGTACTATGGTTGACCCTTGAACAATAACTTAGGTGTTTTTTTTTATGGTACAGTACTATAAATATACTTTCTCTTCCTTACAATTTTCTTAATAACATTTTCTTTTCTCTAGCTTACTTTATTGTATATAATACATATAACATACAAAATATATGTTAATTGACTTATCAGTAAGGCTTCTGGTCAACAGTAGGCTATTAGTAGTTAAATTTTGGGGGAGTAAAAATTGTATGTGGATTTTCAACTGCACGGGGGGTCAGCACCCCTAACCTCCACATTGTTCAAAGGTCAACTGTATACTGCCACAACAAACATAATAAATCTGTACAGAGTACGAATCACTACTTATAATAGCTCTTTATAATAGGTATTATTTCCACTGAACCAACTGTAACTCAACAAAGTAGTTGCCTAGTCATATGGCTGCTAGCTGTGAAGCAGATTTAGAGACACATCTTTTGACTACAGAGACCATGACCTCACCGGCTAAGCTATACCACACTGCTCTATAGCACACTATGCATTAGAATTTTCTGCAGTGATGTTAATGTTCTTTATCTGTACTGTCTAACCTCTATCCAAAGGTGGCTATTGAGTACTTGAAATGCGTATAATGCAATTCAAGATCTGAGTTTTAAAGTTTATTAAACTTGTGTTTAAACAACCATATGTGGCTAGTGGTTACCATATTGAACAACCAGCTCTAAAATATGTGATATGAAAAAATCTTGGGGGAAAATTGGAGTGTATTTGAAGGATTCTCCCATAGGAACAAGGTCCCCTTCTTATGAATTTTATACCTTTTGGTCAGAATGATATGAAAGTCTTCTAAGCCTAGAACAGTTACAAGAGCAACATCAACTCTTCATCCCAACTTACAAGACAAGAGAAACCATCCTGGGAATAGGAGGCATTAGAAGAGTCCCAGGAAATCAGTGTCAGGAGTGCTAACTTTCCTGAGGATTCCAGAATTTTCTCAGCATTTCACTTACCCATGTTCTCTTTGTCTCTTTAGCCCAGGTAACTGAAAATCCAGGTACTTGAAAATCATCAAGGTTTAACTCAAGGAGATAGTCATTCATCAAACAGAGCAGCAGACTTATGGTCAGATGGAAGGTGAGCTAAGAGGAAGTAAAAAATTGATTTGAAGCAAAGCAGTGAAGCAGAGACACTGTAGCCCTGCTGGAAGGAAGAGAAAACGAAAGGCACTAGAATGCTGACCTTGCTTCTGGCTCAATGTTTAAGGTAGAGAGGGAGGAGAATTCTTACTTCTTCTACCCACCAGAGGTGAGAAAGTTGGTGGCTGACTAAATCATCAAAACAGGGAAAGAACACTGGATGATGTGGGTGTGGAAGCAGAGAATTAGGGACTGCTTAAGAAGGAGGTTTATTTAGCCTGGAACGCTAGGGCATGAGTGGACCAGGACCTTCAGGTCAACTCCAGCACCAGTCACACATCTCTTGAAAGTCAATTTAATTCCATCCCAAAACAAGACCCATTCTTAATATTGTGCAGACCAGGTCCTCTTAAAACCAAGACAGTGAGGTTATTAATTGTTCCCTGCAATATCCATCCATCCATCCATCCATCCATCCATCTCTCCCTCTCACCATTCTTCCCTCTATTAGTGAGAGCACTAATATATGACCAGTGGAGATAAGGCAGCACTTCATTTGGGATTTAGATGAGCTGGTGTTCCAAGAGCCAGGCTCTGTTGATCAGTCCTGTTAGATATAACTCATCTGACCACAGGAGGTGTATGTAGAGTATAATGTTATTTCTTTTGGTATTCTGGGGTTCAGGGTGTGATCTGGAAAAGCACCTTTGAACCATTATTTAACCATATAGCAACTTTACAAGTTACTTGAAAAAAATATAACCCAGAACTCTATTTCCAGTAAAAGGACTCTTGCAATCTTTTTACACCAAGGACTCAACTCATGACATCTACAAAATACTTAACATTTTTCCTCTGTCTACATTGTCAGTCTCTTCAGTTTAGCTTTCTGGCAATAGGTAGGTTGGATATCTGATTTAAAAATTTTTAATGAAAAGAAACATTTTACAAAATATAAAATCAAATGAGTTAACTTGAAAAGTACTTTACAGAAGCTAATACCATGGCATTTCTTTCATTAGTTTGCAAACTTCTGGCTGTAAGCTTTTCTTCTTGATAATTACTCCTCCAAATCCATTGTTTATACATTTCAATTTATCATAAATATCTCTCAGGATATATTAGAAAATTAACATATTTTACTTTCCTCTGAACATTTCTTGGCATAATTCAAATGCCAGAAATAAATAGTGACAGTCCCAACAAATAAATCCTTTAGCCTAAGGCCTTCCCAATGGCCATGTCTGAACTTATATAGGCTCCAGGCCCTTCTTGACTCCACCTTCAGCACACACAACCCTTCTCACCTTCCCTCCACCTCAGCCCCCTGATTGATTTTTCTGAATTCACTCTTGTTTTCTGCAATCTGTTTCTCATATGTCAGTCCTTATTTAAATTGCACTAATGGTCATATTACCCACAGGATAAAAATATTAATCCTCATTGTGGTCTCTAAGGCCTGACATGATCTGCCCCTACCTACCTCTCTGACCTAATATCCAATAGAAATAAGATGTGACATACATATATATACGTATATATACGTATGTATATGTATATATACGTATATATATGTGTATACATATGTATATATAGTGTATATATATATATAATTATAAATTTCTAATAGCCACATTAAAAGACAGAAACAAATGATATTAATGTTATTAATATATTTTATTTAACCCCCCAAAATATAAACTATTATTTTAACATGTAATCAATATTTTAAAAAATGAGACATCTGTGAATAGAGATAGTTTTACTTCTCCTTTCCAATCTAGAGGCCTTTTACTTCATTTTTCTTGCCTTATTGTACTGGCTAGACACCTCAGAATGGATATCCTTGCTTTGTTCCTGATCTTGGGAGGAAAGCATTCATACTAATAAGTATAATGTTAAGGGTGTGTTTTTCATTGAGGCCCTTTATCAAGTTGAAGGAGTTCGGTTCCCTTCCACGTTTGCTGATAGTTTTATTTATTTATTTTTTAACATTTATTTATTTTTGAGACAGAGAGAGACAGAGCATGAATGGAGGAGGGTCAGAGAAAGGGAGACACAGAATCCGAAACAGGCTCCAGGCTCTGAGCCATGAGCTGTCAGCACAGAGCCCGACGCAGGGCTCAAACTCAGGAGTGAGTGATCATGACCTGAGCCAAAGTCAGCCGCTTAACCGACTGAGCCACCCAGGCGCCCCATGCTGATGGTTTTAAAAATCAGGAATGGATGTTGAATTTTGTCAAATGCTTTTTATGCATCAAACTAAGATGATCATGTGGTTATTCTTTTTTAGTCTGTTTATTATGATGAATTGTTGATTTCTGAATGTTCAACCAGTCTTGTATTCTTGAAATAAATCCCATGTGGTCAATGCTGTATTTTCCTTTTTTGTATTGTTGGATTTAATTGACTAAAATTTTTACGTTTATGTTCATGAAGGATATTGGTCTGTTGGTTTCTTTCTTTCTTTTTTTTTATAATGTCTTTGCCTGGTTTTGGATCAGGACAATGTTGGCTTCATAGCAAGTTGGACAGCATTTCCTCTTATTCAATTTTCTGAAAGTCTGTGTAGAATTGGTATTATTTCTTCCTTAATTGTTTGGTAGAATCCACCATGCAAGCCATCTGGGCCTAGTGCTTTTTTTATGAGAAAAATATATGGGTTAATACAAGTAAAGTAACTAGAACTGTGCTTGGTTTACAGGAAGTGCTGTTAGCTGTTAATTTTTTTAAATGTGTCTATATTTTCCATTAAAGCTTATAATGTGTACTGTAGAAATTAGAAAATATTTTAAACTTTTAAGGAAGAAAAAAATCACAGTGATGCGACTATCCAAAGATCACTACTATTAACATTTCAATTCATTCTTCAGTCTTTTCTACAAATTAATGCTTGTTTATATTGTTATTATTTATATTGCCCTGTATGCAATTTATTAACTTAGCATTTGATTAACATTTCCCATGTAAATAGTTCTTAATAAGTATAATTTCAATGGCTACATATACTCCATTATATGGTCACAACATAATTTAACTATCATTTTGTATTTTTAGAATTGTCCTACTTTCCCTCCACAGTAGATCCAAGCATCTCTTTCCTGTACTCCCATATATATTTATATAAACACACATGCAAACCCTCAGAATATTCCCTCCAGGCCTTCCCTTTATGGTAGTGTTAACATACTCTGACAACAGTTCATGTTTACAGTGTGTTCACTATGTACTAGGCACTGTAATAAGGGTATCATTATTATCATCCCTATTTAACAAATGAGGAAACTGAAGTACCATGATGCCAAGCAACTTGCCCAATGTAACTAGGTAGGGAATGTGAAAGCCAAGAAAGGCCATCAGGTTCCACAGCCCATGTGACTAACCACTATGCAATAGTGCCTCTCAGCTTATACCTTTAGACTTAAAATTTTTTTTAAACATTTATTTATTTTTGCGAGACAGAGACAGACAGATCATGACCCAGGAGGGGCAGAAAGAGAAGGAGACACAGAATCCAAAGCAGGCTCCAGGCTCTGAGCTGTCAGCACAGAGCCCAACGTGGGGCTCCAACCCATGAACGGTGAGATCATGACCTGAGCCAAAGTCAGATGCTTAACCAACTGAGCCACCCAGGTGCCCCCCTTTAGACTTTTTAATAAGAATTCCATTCCATACCTAAGTTGCTGATCCTGAGATGTTTGAGTTCTTACCCAGCTCACCTGCCCTAACCATGTGCTCCCACCTGGATTTGGAGAGCATTCCTTCCACTTATTACCCATTCCTTGATCTTTTAGTCATTTATAATTTCACTGTCAGCTCCTCCAGTCAGCCAGTTAGAGTACTCATAATCTCAACTGGAAATTGAGACCTAACATCTGATAAAAGGATTCCTTTTCCTACTTTATAAATTTGTTTTTATGAAAATAATGATATATTTTATTTTATTTATTTTTTTAATAATGATATATTTTAAACGAATCACTATACATTCAATTTAAAGACTTTATTGAAAAGAGTAAAGTGAGATAAAAATGGAGACTGCCCTAGAAAATGAAAGATATACCAATAAAATGCAGCAGGTTGTATACATTAGTACAAAAAAAATACAGGTTGCCTAGAACCCTAAAATGAACATGAGATAAAAGAATTATCATTTACTAATTGTAATCCTCAAAAAAGATAGTATTTCTGCCTTTGTCTTTTTAAATTTATGTTTTGTGTTGAGAACCACAGTATAGTTTCAACAGCTTTTTAAAGGCTATATTCTAGTAAATTAGGATAGGGAGCATATATTTCCAGAAAAGCCTTTCTGTGTGTTCTGCTCAACTTCTGAATCTTTCAGTGAGTGTGTGTGTATTTATTTTGTTTTTGTTTTGTCTTTAACAAACTAGACTATGCTCAAAATCAGCCCTAAGTAGAACTTTTTTCCATTTAATTCCTTTTCAGTGCTGGTCTCCAGCTCTCCACAGTTACTCCCCAGGAGGAAAAGGGCATTAGAACCCCTCCTTCAGTAGCCAGCTTCTAGGTTTAAACCCTTCCGCTTCCTCACCTCTCTTCAGGTATCTTTATCCTACCTTAGTAGATCGGCCCAGAGTTGGTCACCTCACTGAAAGTTGACGTGGAGCGGAATACTTCTCGCTTCGGCTTAACGCTAAATTGAAAGTAGCCAGCGTCCTTTTCCAAGCTCAATGTTTTTTGCGTTGTTTTTCTGTCAGTCCCCCCTTAAATCCGGGCAGTTTAGTATCAGATGGGTCCTTGGAAGTGCAGCGATCGAGTACAAATCACAAAGTGGGAACAGATGGGACTGCAATCTGTAGCCATTTTTGGACAGAAAAAGAACCAATTTCGTGAACCTCCCAAAGTAAATGGGTCTAAAAATTTTAAGTTGTAAGAATAAACTCCGTCAGCACCCATTATCCCTCGTCTGGGGAGTTTTAGGAAACGGTAACCTCAAGTTCGCCTTGTCTCTCACTTGCCTGAGAGCTGATTTCAAGTTCTACTTGAGTTGAATGAGAATCGAAAGAAAAACTATTACACGGAATGAGGAGAAAAAGGCTGGAGGATGCGGGCATCGATCCCGCTACCTCTCGCATGCTAAGCGAGCGCTCTACCATTTGAGCTAATCCCCCACCGCTGGGCACGGCCGGTTATCTCTTCCCCTAGAGAGAGGTCAGAGCATTTAGAAATGAAAAAAATGTTTTTCTTGATCACGTTCTTGATCTTGCGTCACAGCTGAGGCCAAAGTAACAAAAATCAATAAACACTCTCCTTCGAGCCGGAATCGAACCAGCGACCTAAGGATGGCTAGGGACATCAGGGCCTACAGTCCTCCGCTCTACCAGCTGAGCTATCGAAGGGAGCGGGGAGGCAGAGTGCCGACTTTTCTTTATAATGTTTACTTATTTTCTAAGCTTCGTGTGCTTTCTACCGCGTTTCTTTCCCGACTCCCAGGTTTGCCCATCACAAGGTATCCTTCTGGTGACCCCACCCCCCCACCCCCATCTTCTCATGGCCGCTGGAAAGTGCGTTCGAGTTGCCCCCTCTCCCCGGAGCTCTGAGGAAAAGAGCAGGCGGCTGGCTGGCTCGGGACCTTTCTCTGTATGCTCAGGGGACTCGGGAAACGCCAACGACGATTTAGAAAGGAGCAGAAGGCCGGGACCTGGCAGCCGCTCCGCAGAGCGCAGACTCACTTCGGCGCTTGTCACTAGGACAGCACGTCCCCGCTTGGGTAATTCACAAAATATTTCATACGGGGGTTGCTGCCATAGGCCAAAACTGGAGCGAAAGTACCAGAATCTCCAAGTGTTCGTTGGAATATTATATTAGGAAAGGAGACCCGTGGAAAGGGCCGTAAATCGTAGAAAGTTGGCAAAAAGCATACTTGTCTCCTTCGAGCCGGAATCGAACCAGCGACCTAAGGATGTCTCCTGCCAGGAAGTCAGCTACAGTCCTCCGCTCTACCAGCTGAGCTATCGAAGGGACGGGCAAACTGTCCGTGCCCCTTGAGACTCAATGTTCAAGAACCCGAGCGAGCACAGCTGCGGGCTAGAGACTGAATAGAGCATGCGTACTCCGGGACGGGGAGGGGAAGGGAGTGAATGCCTGTGTATTGTTTCACGCGTGCGCAGAAATACAACCTGGCTTCCCTTCGTGGGATCCTGACAGACCCCGGAAAGGACCCCCAATGCGTGTGTCCTAGAGCTAGTGGTACCAAGACTCAGCAACTCCGACACCACCTTCCTTTACTTTTCCTTTACCACCCTATATTGGGAGTGACTGCCCGAGTGTGGCCTTACCACTCTAATCTGTATGTCCCCTCGGTTTCTCCTTGTGTGGAGGGCCAGTGGCGCAATGGATAACGCGTCTGACTACGGATCAGAAGATTGTAGGTTCGACTCCTGCCTGGCTCGGCATTTTTGTCACAATGATTTTTTTAAAAGCAAAGATTATTACTTCTTCAGGGTTCCTCAAGTCACAAATGCCGAGAGTATTTTACTGCACTTCGAGTCCAGAAATCTGTTGTGCGTCGCTTCCAGTGCCGCCCCGTCGAACTCTCTCGAGCACTAAGGAGAGGCAGTCGCGGCCGCGGGGCTAACTGCCCGCGAGAGCGCTTCCGACACGGGCGGGGGGAGGCTCTGGGGAAAGCTGGGGAGATCAGCCGCTCAGGAACTCCAGGTAGGAAGCTGGGTTAGGGAACAAGTGAAGCCCGCTGTCCCCGTGAGGAAGCTGGTTGAAGTGCCAGGGCAGCTTCTGCAGTAGCTTCATTCGTCGGGTCTTGTAAAATAATTGAAGACTTTAGTCACCAAAGTCACGAGAAAAACTGCCCACGCACACGCCCTGACAGTGCTGACGAAAGAAAGTTAAGGTATTTTTGATTCGGTTCCTGTTTTACATTTCATCTTAATTAGTGTATCGAGCCCCTCCTAGGTTGTAAGCATAGCATAAAAACCATGGAGTAACTTGGATTCTGTCCTCAAGGGTCTTTTAACGGAGAGGGCATAATGTTGGTTTGAATACATTGGATTTTTATTTTGAAGTTATTGATCTTATTTTTGGAGAGTAGTTTAGAATTCTCTTAAATTTGCTCAAGGAAAATAGCAATTTCCAAAAGTAAAAGCTTTAAAAAAAAAATGTGAAATTCAGGAAGATAGAAGTTAGGGAGGAGAAAATGTGGGATTAGGAGAAAGGACTAGTTTTTAACTGGGAAAGCAGTCTCCTTAAAGGCACATAAACAGTTAAAGGAAGCTAAAAATTGGGGGGGGGGGGACAAGTACAGACAATTTGAACAAAATGATGGTGGGTTTTATTTTTGTTTCCTAGTGAACATTTTGGCATTTTTGCAGGTAACAAGCTAATATTTGTCTCAAGTTACATAGTATTCCTGAGAGTTTAAAAAAATTACCTCTGTGGGAAGTTGCGGCCATATGTCGCAGGCCTTCTCCCAAGTTTGTTGACAGAACTTTCAAAATGAGTCTCCAAGGAAAGAGCCTCCATCTTATTCTTACCTTCTTCTCATTTTACAAGGGTGACAAGTAAGGGGTTGATTATTTGCAGAGGTCACGGTCATGGCCATCATTGCACTGTGGGAGAAACTCTAGCTTCTTGGTGTATCCCCTTCTTGCACTCTTTCCTCAGCAGTCAGCCAGACCAGAGTAACACCCTCCAAGAGGGCCAAGATGGTGGGTGATTTCTGACTCTGTTACTTGTGACAGAAAACAACCATGCCTGGATAGCCTAGTGAAATGTAAAATCATTGAGGATAAAGATGAAAGCCTAGGCTTTCAGAGATGGGGACAGAAAGAAACAAAACAAAACAAACAAAAAACAGGCTAGCTACAAAAGAATGAAAATCAAATTTTGATCAGATTTCTTATCAGCAATACTGGATGCTAGAACACAGTAGAGCAAGATTCTTGAAGTTCTCTGGGGAAATAATTTTGAACCCAGAACTGTATAAACAATCAAAGTAGCAATCACATATGAGAATAAATAGTTCACACTTGCAAGGTGTCATAAAATTTAAATCCTATGATTCCTTTCTAAAACAAAAAAATAAACATTACTTGAAGATGTTATACTGATTGGGTTCTCTAGGAAGCAAGAGTTGACACAGAACTAGAGTATAAAATTATAGTGGGGAGTAACATCTGTGAATGGAAAAGGAGAGGACACAGTATTAGGTAAGGGTAGTTAGGCAGCAATGTGGACCTGATAGGCTTGGTACCTGCAGAGCAAAGATTTCCCTTCAGAGGAGTCCTGAATTGGGTAGGAATGACTAGGTTTTCAGACCATCACTTTGTTCAGTCATAGCCCAAAGGCTGAATACCTTCTCTGGAAAGCTGAGGTAGACCCTAAAGGAGGTAACACCTGGAGGCTCTCAGTTAACTATCCTCTCTGCAGCTGGGCAGTTCTTTCTTGAAAGGCAATCAATCTAGCAGCAAATCTCTGTGTCTGCCATAGATGTACTTCAGTAAAAAAAAAAAAAAAAAAAAAAAAAAAAAAAAATCCAAGAAGAGGAGTACATTGAATTTAAGTAAAAAGGGAACCAGCCAAGAAGGCAATCAGGACAAATTAGGAAAAAACAAAAGGTGTGTCAGAGGGCTCTAAGAAGAAAGGGGAGTCTTTCATAACAGTGTGATTAAGGACCAGGAAGACTTTAGAGATATGATAACGGCTTGTCACTTTTCTCAAAAAGCAAGCCAAAGATAATTAGAAATTTCTGGAAAAAAATACAAAGAGCTTTATAAAGAATTCATGGTCCATGGCACAAAAACAGACACATAGACCGATGGAATAGAATAGAGACTCCAGAATTTGACCCACAAAAGTATGGCCAACTAATCTTTGACAAAGCAAGAAAGAATATCCAGTGGAAAAAAGATAGTCTCTTTAACAAATGGTGCTGGGAGAACTGGACAGCAACATGCAGAAGAATGAAACTAGACCACTTTCTTACATTATTCACAAAAATAAACTCAAAATGGATAAAGGACCTGAATGTGAGGCAGGAAACCATCAAAACCCTAGAGGAGAATGCAGGAAAAAATCTCTCTGACTTAAGCCACAGCAATTTCTTACTTGACACATCTCCAACGGCAAGGGAATTAAAAGCAAAAATGAAGTATTGGGACCTCTTGAAGATAAAGAGAAAGGAAACAATCAACAAAACTTATAGGCAACCAAAGGATTGGGAAAAGATATTTGCAAATGACATATCAGACAAAGGGCTAGTATCCAAAACCTATAAAGAACTCACCAAACTTCACACCCAAAAATCAAATAATCCAGTGAAGAAATGGGCAGAAAACATGAATAGACACTTCTCCAAAGAAGACATCCGGATGGCCAACAGGCACATGAAAAGATGCTCAATGTCGCTCCTCATCAGGGAAATACAAATCAAAACCACACTGAGATACCACCTCACGCCAGTCAGAGTGGCTAAAATGAACAAATCAGGAGACTATAGATGCTGGCGAGCATGTGGAGAAACGGGAACCCTCTTGCACTGTTGGTGGGAAGGCAAACTGGTACAGCCACTCTGGAAAGCAGTGTGGAGTTTCCTCAAAAAATTAAAAATAGATCTACCCTATGACCCAGCAATAGCACTGCTAGGAATTTACCCAAGGGATCCAGGAGTGCTAATGCATAGGGGCACTTGCACCCCAATGTTTACAGCAGCACTTTCAACAATAGCCAAATTATGGAAAGAGCCTCAATGTCCATCAACTGATGAATGGATAAAGAAATTGTGGTTTATATATACAATGGAATACTACATGGCAATGAGAAAGAATAAAATATGGCCTTTTGTAGCAACGTGGATGGAACTGGAGAGTGTGATGCTAAGTGAAATAAGTCATACAGAGAAAGACAGATACCATATGTTCTCACTCTGATGTGGATCCTGAGAAACTTAACAGAAGACCATGAGGGAGGGGAAGGGGGAAAAAAAAGTTACAGAGAGGGAGAGAGCCAAACCATAAGAGACTCTTAAAAACTGAGAATAAACTGAGGGTTGATT